>NC_051056.1:30802978-30825478 GCF_904848185.1 Acanthopagrus latus
TAGCCTTTGACCTCTGAACCCCACAATGTGTCATAACAACAACAACAACAATGGCGGACAGCATGCTCGTGTTCGTGCAGCAGATGATTTTGAGCCTTTCAGGGTTACTAAAAATATTCTGCTCCTCTGCCACTACGCTGAGCGAAAAAGGATTATTGTCTTCTTCTTGTTGTGTTCAGTTTCTCCTTCTACTGTCTGTTTGTTTACAGTGCACAAGCTTTATAAGCATGCTCCGTCTCTTCTTCTCCATTTTGGTAAATTTCAAGAGCCACCTATAGGCTGGAATATGAACTTAACAATGGATCCATTTGGACACAGATATTCTTGAAACGATGCCGATTTCATTACATGTGGACATGGTCTCAGTAGCTCCCATGTGTTTCTTACCTTAAATTTGACCGTGAAATGAGACAATAGCTACTTATTCTGAATCCACTCAGCAGGAGGGGCTTCTCAGAGTGCGTTTTAAAGACCACATCACCTTTAGTGGCCTGAAATCAAACTTCAGTTCTCACAAGCAGACAAAACACAGGAGATGTCAACAGCGGTCTCTTAGTTTAGCATGTACGTCCGGTCCATTTGGTTCTGCTGATAGAAAATATAATCTGGTCAACATTAAATCCAAACGTTTCATTTATTGATGCAGAATAAGAAGCTTGTTTAGGTGGTTTATGTGTGGTGCCCTGTTTTAATGTTTTAGCCTATAGTTGCATCACAGTGGGTAGAGAGTATTAATTTTAAAAAGTATAAAACCAGTGACTCCTTCAGATTGGACCTATAATCATCATCATCCCCCCTCAGGGGAGCTGCTGAGAGTCAGGCAGGTATCACTTCCTGTTTGAGATCAGAGCTCGATTATCAGAGGCCAAACAGCGCAAAGCGATGCTCATTACCATTGATTCTGGCTCACCAGGAGTCTGAGTCACACTCAGACTGTGTGTGTGTGTGTGTGTGTGTGTGTTAATTCACTCTATGAGGATCTTGTGATCAAGTGTTTGGCGTCTTATTAACCACTCAACGTCATGCAGTGTTGGACGATACTCCACTTTTGTCCTTCACCGTCTGTGTGACGGGAGTTCGACTCACCGTCTGATGCGTCTCAGCGCTGAGTTCTGGTATTTTCCTCGGCAGTGTTTCGGTCCACTGTTTGTTTGTTGTGGCGATGGAGGTGTGTCTTTGTCTCTTCCTCCTCTGCGTGTTGTGTCCTCCCTGCGGAGCTGCGCCCTGGGGGTCGGTGTGGCTGGAGGGGGGTGGCCCCTGTTGAATTATGGATGGAGGTGAAGAGGGGATGAGGGCTGGCCTCGGGGGGACCTACCCCCCTCCATCCCAAACACTTCCGACTCTCCCCTCACCCCTCCCCCATCCTCTCCCTCCTGCTCCCCTCTCTGCCCAAACAGTCACCATCCACGCGTGGCGTGAGGTTGGATGAGGGTGACTGGAGATGTGTCTCTCTCTCTTTCTGTCTTTCTGCTTTGCTGTTTTTTTTCTCTCGTTACACTTTCGTCCTTATCTCTCTCTTCCTCTCCTTCCCAGATTTCTGCTGGGAAAGTCAGAATGAGAGAGGTCCGTTCAGCCGGAACTGGTCTGCAGATGTTGAGAAAACGAGACAAAGACATACAGTATCTTGATTTTCTTCCTCTGTAAATTACCAGCAGGATTTGGCTGAAAACACTTTTCTTGGCTTTTATTTGATTATTTCTTCATTTCAAAACCTGGAAAATGTACTATGAGGAGGTTTGGTTAATAAATATAAGGTTTATAAATACTAAAAAAATGCTCTATGAACTCAAACACTCCAAATGTTTAGTTTAGCTGTGAGAGACATGCTGTCCATGCTGGAAGTGGCCACTGTGGCACTGAAGTCACATAATAACGTATGTGACATTTTGCAGCATTGTGCACAGAGAAGATTGTGTCCTGAATGTCTCCACCTCAGCCCTGCGCCTGGTCGCTGTTATAAGACTGCAGGGAGGGACGGCTGGTCCACCTCGTTACAGCTGTGTGGCATTTCTCAGTGAAGTCACACAGTGTTACTGTACTGCTCAGACAGTAAACTCAACATGAAGGCAATCTGTCCAACAGCACATACATACATAAATATCTGTATTACAAGTATCGAGACAGTTGAATGTCAGTCGTCTTTCTGCTTTCTTACTCTTCACGTCCCGAACATCAACTCTGTCTCATAAAATTGAGGTTTGTATGCTAATTTGCAGAAATATTCTTAATGGATATTTTTTTGCGATGTGGCATAATGTTCCTTCTGAAAGGACTGTGTGTGTCCACCAGCAACATATATCAGTTTTTTTTTTCTACTCCATTCACAATAAATCATGATTACAGCTTCACAGTTACATGCAGGCACTTAAAGGACCTGTCAGCTCTGAAACACCTGCTTTTATTCCTGCCATGATTTAATAAGTAGAAGATGAGTCATCGACATCAGAAAAATTAATAATATCAGATCCAATAATCAGTCAGGCCGATAATCTGTTGACCCAGTGTTTTCTTGCCAGAAAATTACTTTTGATAGTGAACAGATAATTTAAGACTTTTCTCCGGGACGATTAAGAGTCTGATGAGCAGCCGTCAGCATGTTTCCTCAGGTAGCACCGACCGCTCTCTGACTCAGCTGCACTGATGTCCTCTGTGTCCAATAAAATCACTTTTCTTTAAAAACATGTCACCTTGAGGTTTTGGGGAATTGTGATGGACATTTTTTCACCATTTGCGAACAATTTATTGTCCAATTACTCAAGAAAAAAGAAAACAGAAAATGAATTGATAATGAAAATAATCATTAGTGAAGTAATATTTCAGCAGGAGAACTTTAGTTTTATTGTGTATAACTCTGATCATGACTGAATGTGAAGACTTGACAGGAGCTTTGACCTGTATTGAGTCTTAGCAACACACAGCCATGATAAAAACATGTGTGACTAAGGATTTGGACATTCGACATGATGGAAATGTGCTGTTTAAGAACGAGGAAACTTCTGCCGGCGTTCCATCATGTAAGATCCTTTAAGTTGTTGTCTTTGGTCAGGCTCTAATCCACTGTGGTGCCTTTGAGTTGATGTAATGTTGATGGTGTTTAAACTGAACCTCAGCTCATTGCTGCTGTGTGATATCACTACATAAGAACATAAATGCCACTGATTAATTTCTTTTTTATATACGAGCAATCATTGGTATGATTATACGGTTATGTTTGAATTCTTGGCTGGAGTGGAGCAGCTCTGATAACAGCAGCACAGTATTAAACTCGGGCTCCTGTCTTTGCCACCCGGCAGCTTTCCTTTCTGAAATGTAATTTTGAACTACGTGAACGCCGGTCTCCTCCGTCTGAAATGTAGCCGCGTCTTAATGATGTGCTTTGGCTCGTGAGTTTGGACAATTGTGCAAAAGGGGTTTTAATGAAATCTATTATCGTTGTGTGTTGCAGGGCAGTGGGGGAGTGTTTACCTCACACAACAGAAAACAGCAGCCCCCAAAATGACAGGAAATACAGAGAGAGGGCGAGAGAGAGAGAGATTGAATTAAAGTTTTATGACTGATGAATATTTCATGTTCTGGGCAGTGATTCCCACATTCTGGTGTGTGTTGGAGTGTGTGTGTGTGTGTGCGCACGTGTGTGCGCGTGCGTGTGTGTGCATGTGTGTGTGCGCATGCATGTGTGTGCATGTGTGTGTGCGCATGCATGTGTGTGTGTATGTTTGTGTGTGTGTGTGTGTGTGTGAGTGTGTGTGTGTGCAGGCTGCTGGTGTGTTTATGTGTTATTATTGTGTGTAACCCTTCCTCCAGTGTTGCAGGACGCTACAGTTCCAGTCACTGTGTGCAGTGTGTGTGTTGTTGTTGTGAATATGGAAACTGGCAGATTTCAGGCTGAAAGTAAAACTTACGCTCCAGATGTTCCGTCAGAGAGCTGGTGGGTGCAGGAATGGTTCCCTCTCTTCTGTCCAGGATCAGACGTCTCTCTGGTGGAACCTTAAAAGTGTGGAACTCTTTCCGCAGCTCACAGTGACTCTAACTAACTGTGTTTCATTGGTTTTGAAACTATGACAGTAAACATGTATTCTATTCTAAAAGATAACGAGTGTCTTCGTCCTGGAAGTCATGGCACCATGCAACACTAAATGAATGTATCGAACACAATCAAGCAGATCAAGTGTGAAGCTGTTTCGATCGAGGATGAATCATGTGGAGTATAATCTGGTGTCTCTTGTTACAATAAACGTTTCATCTTTGAGTTTTGGTCTGTGAATCTGTCAGAACCACAAACTGAAAGATGTAACTGAAGGTTTGAGGAACCTGTGGAGAGTTTTTTCCCGTCTGTTTTTTTTGTTTGTGTAGTTTTTGAAGTCAGAATAGGTGAAAATATCAGTAATTCACAAATGAAGCAACAACAATGATGAGACTGTTTCCATGCTGCGATCGTTGTGTTTCTGTTGTTTGGTTCATTACGATGGAGAACAGGGATTGTAGTAAACAGGAGATTTGCTGTGTTTGTGTTTGTTTCTAAAAAATATTTCCTCCGAGCTTAATGTTGCCTTCATGGTCCTCAGTTGCTAACAGCATTGGAAACTTACCATCCAACACACGAGCAGGTCCTGATGAGTCCACATGGTCTCTGAGAGCGAGACCTCCTTTAACTCAGCGTAACCTTCAGTCAGGTTGGAGTAGACTGTTGATCTTTTACAGTGACGTAAAACATTTGGCACAAAATGAAAAGTCTTTGTCAAAGTTCATACCCGAACTGATCCTTTAGTGATCGTTAGCATGTTGTCGGCCTTTTCTGTCTCCTCTCTTCTCGTGTCCTCTGTGAAGCTCTTTGTGACAATCCTGTTTGTCAGAGGCTTGACAAACAGTTAACTTAATCAGTTTGCCGATGATCTAATACCCCTCCCCGCTGACCCGGTAATGGTGGCTCATGATGGGTATTTAGATAAAGATATGAGTCAATGAAGACAGACATTTGTTTGCCAAGTAGTGTAGGCTCTGCTCAACCATCGATTAAACCCACGGATCAATATGTCAGCTCGTTTCTCATCCATGCATCTCTCCTCTCCCCGATCATCAACAGTAGCTCACAGCAAGGAGCAATAATTGATTTTGATAGTATTTTTAGCTTAGCTTATTGATCACAATATATTCTGTAGGTCCAAGTGAACACTGGTCTTCACACACGTCACAGGCTGAAAAAATGAATCGATGTGACCCATCGGAGTCTGTTGATCCACTCCGTTTTACAGGTTCCATAATCTGTTTGCTTTAGCCTAACCTGATGGATCCGTTACGAGGTGGAGGAGGTTACAGAAACCATTCAGACACTGGAAAGTCAGAGATTATCCTCAAGAGAGAGACTAAATCCCCACTCTGTTATTTTAACCACTTGGGACTTGAATCACTCGGCCAGAGAGCTGAATGTCTTAAAATGTAAAGATGAAGATCAGAAGTGTTAGAATGGAGACAGTCCGCTGGGAGAACGTGTGTCAGTCCTCATGTTGGCTGCTGACACGAACCCCAACCGCCTGTTTGTATCTGCTCTTTATTTAGCCTGATGCGATGCGATGTGACATAAAACATACAGCACATCATTATAGTGAAAAGATAACATCACAACAAGAGACGACGTCAACGTAGGACTGCGTTTGTTCCCTGCAGATACAGGAGTGTTATCTTATCAAGCCTGCTGCAACTAACAGTTCATTTAATCTGGTGATCATTTCATTGATTCATTTGTAATTGTTTGGTTGAAGAAATGGAAGAAAATGTGGAAAATCAGTGTTTTCCGAAGTCCAAGATGTGGTCCTGAAATATAAGATATTAATAATTGTTTTGTTTTGAGTAAGATCATCTCATCAGATTCAACAGTGTTTATTCTGAGAAATGTTAAATATCTGATGTGACGATGGGTCAGACCATCATCTGGTCTGTCCATGTTCTGTAGCTACTCAGTGACTGAAACCTTGATACTGAATTTGGAGGCTTGTGCTGTTGAGTCTTTAACATTTTGAGTGCTTCATGTTCGAGACATTTTTGAGCTTCTTACAAAGTTAAATGCTGAAGTCAAGTCAGTTTTATTTGCATCACCTAAAATTAAAAGTTAAAGGGCACATGCTGTAAATAGCACGCTGTTGTTGTGTTGACATTAAACACTCCGACAAGATTTAAATGTTTAAATTGAGGAAATAAAATCTGGATCTGATGTTAGTGAGGACTAATGCAGGAGGCCACACAGTGAAGCTCCCTCCCTCCCTGTAAATGTTCGTTCCCCCGACTTTCCACTAAACCTCTAAGAAAATTGAACCCCCAACCTGTGAGTGCCTTGCTCGATCTCTTGAGCTCCACCTGGCCATCAAAGTGAGCCTGCGATGGTCTGATGAATATTTGCAGGATGCAGACATTATGGATCATGAACATTTCTGCTTGCTCTCCCCCTTCTCATTTCCATCCTTTTCTCTTCTGCACTGCGGAGAGCTGCGTTTGCTGCATAATCGCCCACTGAGTATCTCCCGACTTTTTTTTTTCTCCCCCCGCGTTTTAATTTGACTGTACCAGCGTGCAGTTTAGTCATCAACTAGCCGGACAGGTTGGAACGAACAGTGCTGACAAGTCTGGGCGTTCTTGATTTGACTAGTCTCATTCCTTATTGAGATAATGCCATTGAGAAAAAAACAAACGACGGCACCTTTTTCTTGCAGAAATGATTAATAGCACCAAATTGGACACAAATGAAGGTACTTTTCAAAGGATAGAAGTAGCTTTAATCTGTGGCTCACACAATGATTACCCCTCAACACAGAAGACTGTCTATATTTTACAGATATTGGATGATGAACTTTAAGTAATGACTTCCCGGTAATGACTTTCTTTTAGAGTGGAACTCCTCTTGTGTTTGCTGCCACGTGCAGAGCGTTTTGTGTCAGCCTGCCACGCTCTCTTCTACAGCTGTGACTATTTCCTCCAGTCATGGTTCCAGCGTCTTACTCTCAACTTCAGGAAAAATGGGATTGATGCTCAGTGATTGATGCATGACACTCTGGAGCTGCAGAACTATACTGCATTTGCTCTTTCCTGACTCATATGTAGACCTTCAGCTGCTGGTTCGAAGCTCATGTCTGCCCTCAGTGCATACAGCAGGTGAGCTGGTGGGGATGAAGTGCCTTGGATGAGATTTTTCATCAGTAATATGGATTTAATGTATTAGAACAAGTACAACAGTCTGGTATGTTCAGAAAATCACTTCACTGTGATAAAACCTTTAAACCAGGACAAGACAACACTGATGTCATAATCTGAGACAATACATAGATTCATATCATTAATATATCGATATGTTGCCCAGCCCTGAGGAATGTAATATACAGTGTAAATAAACAAGTTAATTCAAGGAAAAAACAAAAACAATACTTTCAGATGCATCACATCATTCACAGGTGCTGCTTCAACAACAAACGTTCCATTAAAATCTTTACAAATATTAATGAACGGTTTGTTTCCTCAGGAGAGAAGGAAGAGGCGACGACACTGTTCACTTCTTCCCTCACACCTCTCTGCATGTTTACATGAATTTACTTTTGTTCCTGTGGGTGGGCGTGAATATTGTTTACCTAGCTGCCTCCGTACTCCCTCTGTGCATCATTACTGCACATGTACTGTATATGCTGTGTGTGTGTGTGTGTGTGTGTGTGTGTGTGTGTGTGTGTGTGTGTGTGTGTGTGTGTGTGTGTGTGTGTGTGTGTGTGTGTGTGTGTGTGTGTGTGATGGTGTCAGAATGGACAACAGGAGAACAACACTCCTGAGCACCACAAACGTCAATTGACACACAGATAAGAAACACAAGCAGAGGCAGCATCACACAAAGCATGTCGTATGTATAGGATACACACACACACACACTCTCTCACACACACACATACAGTACACACACACATAAGATTCCTTCACACATGCGTGTAATGTTAAGTAGAACACAAACTGCCCTCGAGTCCTTCGTGATGTTCTTACACACATACAGAGACTCGAGCTGGCTTCAGGTTCAGTGTTACACTCAAATCATTCAATGCATTTTATTTTGAAAATCATCAGAAGAAGAAATCTTTAGATTCTTTGTCTTGATCAATCATTATTCTGTAGATTGATTTCATACCATAAGTCATATATATCTGATCTGTACACAGATGTACATCTGTACTGTTCCTTTGGCACGTCTACTGCACATCTAGCTGATCAAGTTTAATTTTGTTAAGCAAAGTTCTTGTGTGACTGTTTCTGTTGGGAGGTTGGACTCACACTGTTGAATAACCCAGGGTGACAGAGTGATAGATAAGCATGTAATGCCACTGTTTGTGTCGTACTGGGCTCCACGCTGTCACCGGTCGCAGCCGGCGCCGGAAATTTAGCCTGTTATTTTTTAAACATCGCCATTTTTTTAAAATTGTAAGTTGATTACACTAAAATAACTCAACGTCTGTGTAACCAGAGTGTGATCCATCTTATCTCTGTGTAGCTCAGCCGCTCACAAACTATTAAAATAAATCAGTCCCTGTTTCACTGGCTGATGAACTGGTGAGCTGTACTTTATATTAACACAGTGAGCACATGCACCTGTACTCCTCCTGTCTGCCAGACTGCTTAACAACATGATTTTGCTTTGTTAGGAAAGAAGCGATATTAGATTGACTGTGTGTCATGAGTAGGAGTGAATGTGCTCGAGGCTGAACGCCACAGACGGGCAGGGAAGTCGACAGTATTGAGAGACGGACTGGCGCAGTGACGGATTTGGTCTTCTGAATGGATTTGTTGAGAAAATGATAGAATAAAGTTTCCTGAGCTTATCTCATACATGAGCACACACACACACACACACACACACACACATCTGCACACAGGGTGGTTGTTGGTCTGATGTGTGGGTGTGCGCATGTGTTCATATGACCGTTAACTATTTGCATGTGGTTGAGTGTCTTTCTGAACACAGTGTGTGTGTCAGTGTGTATTTACCAGCCAGCACCGACCCGTCTTTCTTCTGACGCCCTGCTCTCGCTTCAGAGCAGAAAAATTCGCTCTTGCCGTCTCGCTGGCTGTCGTTGCTGGCAGGAGTCCTGGGGACCGACGGGGGGAAACGATCCCAACAAAGTGGCATGAATTAATGTGACTAATTAACACCACGTTAATTATTTGTAAATTGCATGTTTGGGTACACGTTACTTGAGAGGCATATGCTGCTTGTTGTGTTCACCCAAACAAGTGCCAGCTAATCTGTATCTCTGGAGTGCCCCGCGTTTGAAGACGGGCCAATCAGCACGATGCAGGGAGAAGAAAACGTCAAAAAGAGAGACGGAGAGAGAAAAGAAGAGAAAATAAGATTGCCAACAAGTATTTTTCATCTCGTCTGGACTCCATGCACGTTTTTTGGTCATTCTTTGTCTGAAGTGTGTTTGTCTTTGGCGCTGTTGGTGAGTGTGTAATCTGCTGCCTATTAAAAGATAAATGATAGCGGTTTCGACGCGGGGCTGCAACATGAGGCTGATGAGGCTGCTTCTCTCAGGCACTGTGGTGAATGATGGTGTCACTGTGGAGTTCTCCTTCTGTCTGCACTGGTACATCTTCACTGTTCACTTCATTTGACTGTTCTCGTGTTAAGACTTTCATGTGGAGTTGAAACTTTCTTCTCCCACTGGTTATGTAAGTGTGAAAGTTTTTCTTCGGATGCGTCCTCACTGAAACTTCACTTAGTTGGTTGAAAGCAGAGCTGCAATGATTAGTTGACTGATCAGTTTTTTGATTAGCAGAAAAATAATTGATTAATTATTATTTTTCATGGTGGTAAAATGCAGTTTTTAGCCTTTTAAATATGTAAACATCACCATGTAAAACTGATTCTTTGGTCTTTAGACTGTCAACACAGGATCATTAAATATTTCATCTTGAACTTAAAGAAATTGACATTTTATCGACTAAATGATTAATTGATCACTTGTGAAAATCCTGGGCAAATGAATAGATAATGTAAATAATCATTAGTTGCTGTCAGAATAAAATTATTCAACATCTAAAAAGCTTTTCAGTTCCAGCATCTCAAATGCTTTTCTCTGGTTTAAATTGTTTCGGAGCTGAATACCAAGCCGGAAATTTACATTAACGACTATTTTTGGGCTATAAGGAAATTATAGCTGATACAGATGAGCCAAATAACTTTCATTTACTTTACAAGTGAAGCATCTATATGGCCCAGCACAGTTGGTGGTGAGATGCACTTTAAGTTGCTCGTAGATACTTCAGTAAAATATAAGAAGAAGAAGAAGAAGAAGAAGAAGAAGAAGAAGAAGAGGAAGAAGAGTTAAACCTGCTGCACTTACATAGTGACTTGTTTGTTTACTCCACCTCGGCCCTTCTGACACTCGGGTGTGTTTAAATGACATGCTATCAGCTTCTTAATTGAAATACAAAAGTGTGAAATTATCGGTTATCTTGTTGTATCAGACATGAGAAGCAGGTAACTGTGCATCTCAGTCATCTTTGATTATTCTTAGACTGAATGCTGGATGACGCAGACGGTCTGTACACATCACGCTGGACTGTTGTCAGGCTGCATCTAACACTTAATTTCATTTAAGTCGAATAATTATTTTTTATCTGTTAATTTCTAAAGGCTGTAGATGGACAGTTAACAAGAGAGAACTAGTGGAAGATGTTAAAACAAAGTGTAAACCTGCTGTTTGAAGCCTTCAGTTTGGCATTACAGCCATGTAGGTTTGTTGAAGCCAGAAGTGACCATATTTGGAAGAGAGGGCGGGGCTTGGGAGGATATTCTGATTGGGTCTGGCTGAGATTTCAAGGACACGCAGTGGTAGAGAGAGTGTCAATCACAAGGAAGCCACGCCCCAAAGCTGCTTCATCGCCTGCTTTACTGTGATCATTTTTAAAATGTACCGTTGTGACCGTGAGATTTCTTGGTGTGGTCGTTTTCTCATGAGCTCACACACAATCAGACGTGTTTCTTAAATCAGAGTTGTTGCTGACTGGAAAGCTCCGTCCCTGTATTCTACAGTCAGTGATTAAAGCATGTACCTGACATGTCGCTGGTTTAATCATCGTCACGTCCTTTACAGATGCCCTTGGGCAGAACAACAAGGTCTGCTCACTTAAAGAACTCACAGAAAGTGTCTGCCTACAATGTAAATACTGAGCGAGGCAGCCGAGAAAACATTTGAAGAGCAAAGACAAGACTACTGCGCTTGAAATGATCCAAAACTTGCCAGCATGGCTGCCATTACATGCTTATCTATCACTCTGTCACCCTGGGTTATGCACACTGGGTTTTATTAGGACAGTTTTGGTTGAGAAGACACAACCAGAACTCCTGCACGGCTTGGTGAGGTGGGCAAGAAGCAGCTCTGCGTATCACCTGAGCATCCCCCCTCCTTTCTCCTGTCTCCCCCTCTCTCTCTCTGGCTGTCTCACCCTCCCATGCTGTCTCTCCCTCCCATTACCCCTCAGTGAGCCTTCTCTCCCTCATTGACAAGCCCTTATGTTTTCATCTTCCCTCCCTCTCTCTCTCTGTTTCTCTCTCTCTTTCATCCCTCGCTCATTTTTTCTGTCCCAATCCCTCTACCCCCCCCTCCACCACCACCACATACCTCCTCCTCCTCCTCCCCCTCCTCCCCCTCCTCCCCCTCTACCCTCCTTTCCTCCCCCTCGTCTCCTCAGAGCTCCTCCGCATTAGCAGTCAGCTCCACTCCTAGATGTACTTTGTTTTTCAACCGTGGTGGAGGCTGAGCGAGGGAGGGAGGGAGGGAGGGAGATACAGAGAGGAGAGAGAGGAGAGAGAAAGGGAGAGAGAGGAGAGAGGAGAGAGAGGAGAGAGAAAGGGAGAGAGAGGAGAGAGAAAGGGAGAGAGAGGAGAGAGGAGAGAGAGGAGAGAGAGAGAGAGAAAGGGAGAGAGGGGAGAGAGAAAGGGAGAGAGAGGAGAGAGGAGAGAGAGAGAGAGAAAGGGAGAGAGAGGAGAGAGGAGAGAGAGAGAGAAAGGGAGAGAGAGGAGAGAGAGAGGAGAGAGAGGAGAGAGAGAGGGAGAGAGAGCATCATTTACACAGTCCTCCACACCGAGCGGACGCTGCAGCTCGCCCTCCTCCTCCCTCCTCCCTCCTCCCTCCTCCCTCCTCCGTCCTCCCTCCTCCCTCCTCCCTCCTCCTCCTCCCTCCCTCCCTCAGCCACTGCTCACGATGCCAAACATTTTATGTGTTATTTAGTCATGCCTGACTTTATCGAATTTGAAAAACATGCCAGTCACGGGTGCACCCCCCTCTCCCTGTTGCCTCCCCCCTTCCATATCCCCCACACCCTCACCCAACATCATCCTCATCTCTCCCTCCCTCTCTCTCACTTCAGACTCTACCATCCAGGTCTGACCTCAGGAGCCTCTCGAGCCACTGTCTTTGGGGACATTTCACTTCTAAATGAAGTTTTATTCCCAGGCTTCTCCCCCCCTCCGCCCCCCTCCTCCTCCTCTTCCTCCTCCACTCACATACCTCCTCCTGACCACCCACCCACCCTGGGGGAAGGGGAGAGCGAGCATAATTCTAGCCAACACAGTGTTGACTCTAAGATGGATTATTTCTGCTTGAAATCAGAGGCCATGTGCTGCTGGATAATGTGGCCGTCCCCATTTTTTTCCCCGCAGTGTTCTAATGATGGAGATTTGACGGGCAGCAAAACGTAGCGGAACAGAGAGACTTGTTCCACCCGGCGAGGAACGAGAGGCTAAAGGAAATCCCAACGTGCTCGCCTTCATAATCCCAAAGTCAGGATTTATGGTTGTTTTGTTTTTGCAGTTATTTAATAGTGCGGCGAGGCTCAATGAGTAGACCGGGTCACTGAAACTTAGTGGATTAGAGGGTTCATTCCAGCTTGAACCAATGATGTTAAAAAGAAAAGAAAACAAAGAAAAAAGCCGGTGATGAAGAGTCGCTAACAGGGTTCCTCAACCATTTGTACCTGGCGGACTGGCGCCCTGTCAAATGAGCTCAAGCACTCATTCATCGACACCTCATTATCCAAATGTGTTTGTTGAACTGATTTTAAACTGGATGTAATTTAACACTTTTAATTGTATAAAAATGGATACAGACACCCTGGAACAGCAGATGTTTTGGCTCTCTCTATGCTTTTTACCAGGAGGCTCGCTCAGATTTGCATTTGCAGCGCAGCTCTCTGACCTTTCATTTATTCATTTTAAGATACTTTAAGCCGACTTGATCTGACATGTCAGACATCAGAGGCCAAAAAAGGAAAAGTAATTAATCAATTAATCATTCAATCAGCCAGTCATTCAACAATCATCAGTCTGTAACACGTCAAAAATTTTAATAAACTGCTCTGCAAATTTTTTCCAAACTGCTTCTTCTGTGCAAACCAGCGGTCCAAACCCAGACTGTTCATCTGCTGTCAGAAATGAAAAGGAGAGCAGCGATTCCTGTAAGAAGCTGGAAGTTTGAAATATGACTGAAATGATTATCCCAGTAGTAATTATGTGTTTAATAGATGCATAATTCCATATCAACTGACAAATCATGTCTAATTGTTGCAGCCTGATTTGATTGAAACTCAGATCCAGTATGAAGTTTGATGTCGCACAGGTCGACATGATGTCAGCAGACCGTCACGGTGGAAAGAGACCTGACGAGCAGGCGGGCTGTTGTAACTAAACAATGGGACCAATATCAGCCTCAACACATCCTGTTCATCCCTCTGAACACACACATGTGGAATTATTGTTGTTTTTGTACCATAATATATTTTTCAGTTATTTTTGAAATGAGCCAGGCTCCTCCAGGTTACATGGTGGTAGCTGCAGTAGAGCTCCCGTGAGTACCTCTGGCTTGGAATCACGGATTTAGGCATTTTTCAGAGTGACATTAAACCTACATAAAAAAACCACAGCACCCATTTATTTTAATGAGGCTGTTGCGATGACGCAGAGGGATGCCAGCACAGAGGCCACACAGCAGGAGGAACACAGGGTGGCCCAGCTGAAGCCAGGCTCAAACACACTGAACTGAAGCTGAGACTCAACATTCAACCACCTCTTACCTTAAACACAGGGCTGTCCGTTACTGTCCGACCCGTATGTATCCTGTAGTTGTCAGAATCAGCATCAGATTCAGTAATTCTTTAATGTCCCACTTATAGGGAAATGTGTGTCACAGCAGCCAGAATATTAAAAAAGATAATAACAATAGCAAAAAAAATCAACAATATAAATAAAAAGATAAGAAATAGAATCTAATAAAGGTGTATATACATATATACATATAGACGTGATCTTGTGCAAACAATGATCTGTATATACAGGGAACACTGGGACACTGCAACACTATCAGTGTGTTGCTCAGGTGTCTTGTGATCACATGAGAGACGAGTTACAAGATTGCATAAAAAAGAAAAAGATGGCATCTACATGTTTAAAAGAGGAGACATTAGAAGTTAGCAGCCAGTGCTACAAATATCAGATGAGTACCAAACAGTTGCTTGTTCGGATCCCCTTTGCATCTGAGTGAATGTGTAGGACTTTGCCCTCCAGTAACTGCTCACGCTGCCCTTGAGCAAGTCAAGTTGCTGAGGTGGAACGGCCCGGTGATGTTTGGATGAAGCCTGTGGTCGCAGTGCAGCTCTCAGCCGTGTCTGTGTGCAGGAGTGTGAAGCAGAGCTGTGCTGAAAATGAGTATCTGTGTTCAGCAGAGACCCTATAGCTGGAAAATAAAGGCGAGGGAAAGAAACAGGCTCTTTAAGGAGGAATGTGCTGCTCAGATGTGGTGTTGTAGATGGTATGGGTTGTTCTGCAAATTGCGTGTGCACAGCTGCTCAACAAGTAACAGAAACTGCAATATCGAGCTCTGCAGTTTTCAGAAGAGGCTGCAATTTCTGTCCCAAGTGAAAGCTGTTTGACGCAGCTGCTCTCTGTTGCTGCTGTGCAGAATCCCTGATTTACATATTAAGTTGTACATTGAAGAGTATCTCGCTTTATATTCTGAGTAACTCCTGTGCATTAACATCTCATTTTATACTTTCACCTCACATTATTTTGAAATAAAGCTGCGCCCACACTGCTAAATATCCATCTCAACGAGTCGTGTAATGAAGTATTCACTACAGCCACACTCTTCTGTGAGGCTGAAACAATTACAAGATTATTTGCTGGTCCATCCACCGAAAAATGGTCATTTTTTATAGTTCGATCATGTTGTTTCGGTTCGTATTTTCAGCAGAACACCACAGAATTTAGTTGTTCCAGCACCTCAAATATGACATTTTGATTTCTCAATCTTCTTTGACAGCAGATTTATATCTTTGTGGTTTGTGACTGATCGGAGGGCAGAACTCAACATTTGAACAAGTAACCTTAGACTCTGGGACAGACCAACATGATTTTTTTTTTTTTACACATTTTCTGATATTCAAAGATTAAAATACTCCACGGATGAATTGACACTAAAACAAGTCTTCAGTTGCAGTCTTACCTTTCTTTAAAAAGATCTTGTGATATTTTGTGTTCTGGTTTCATGGCTGGTTGTGTTAAGTTGATTTATGTTAATATCCCAGAGCTGTAATGACAGATAGAGCTCAATATATGAAGGAGCTGGACCTCCTTCTCTCTGGTCTGGTGGATAGAAGATGTCTGTAGCAGGATTCAGGTTCTTAGTGGGGTGGTCGGGGGATTTTCACCGGTGTTACAGAAGAAGAGGAGCTCTGAGACAAAAGCAGCCTGAAGCTGCACAGCTGAGGTTCAGTGTGATGTGTGGCTGCTAAAGACACTGGCTGGTTTTGTTTGGTTTTGTTAAAAATGCTTTCAAACCCTTAATGAGGAGCTCCTGTGTGAAATTACATTTTAATTCTTGCCTAATTAGTAACAGTAGGCTTTCATCAAGATAAACTTCTACCATATAAGTTCAGAATAGGAAGAAAAGGCGTTTCAGGACTTGTTTTTATGGTATAAAATAAGTATTCAGGAATCTTGCATGCCATCAGAGTGCATCCATAATGTAATGGGAAGTGTAAGCCTCTCTCTCTGTGTATCATCCATTCTTCTCCTTGAAGCCAGCTAACACAGAGGAGATGGAAACCAGACGAAGCCTGAGGGCTGTAAAACACCGAACACGCTCTGCCTCCCTGACTCCTCCTACAGTTTTCATCATGCAGCCTGTTCATTGTCTCTTTAGGCTTCTGCAGAAAGTTTGCACTGCAAGAGTTGTCCATCTTAATAATTCAGTTTAATACTAAACTTAGTCATAGAATCATATTATTCTGAAAAATATGAGAAGATTCTCTCCCTTCTCCTGCACGGCCTCGCTCATATGTGCAATATTCAAAAGAGAGTGGATAATATGAGGCGTCATCTTGTAACAAGTGGCCTCAGAGGTCCAAATTCATGATTTTGTCAGTTGTTTCGAGAAACCCTTTAATCTCCTGATGTGCTGGAAAGAGTTGAATGTAGCTCTCTGCACCCGGAGATTTATTTGACACCTGTATCAGCGGAAAATCAGACTCAATAGAGGAATAAATGGTTTGAGTATTTCTTGGATGGCGAACAGGTTTCCTGAAGGCTGCCCAGTGTACGCTGGTCAACAGGTTTAAGACAATCCAATAGTTCCACTGCGTTCAGGATCCTGATTCATGAACTGACCACAAATCAGCAGGAGAGTTCCTGATTCAGATTCCTCATCATCATCACTACAGCACTGCCAGAAATATTATACATGATGTGTGTGGGATTATTGTTATGCACTTGTTGTTTATTCCCATTAGAGGGCTTTTCAGCTTTTAATTAGACGGGATAAGGGAGGAATATGAATGAACAGTTTTTGTACATAAATTAGGGATTTAGTAGATATTGTTAAAGACAACCTACAGGGTGTTCTGCCGGGTGAGAGAACGAATTCTAAACAAGCCGCTGTAATGAGTTCAGGAGTTAAAGTCAAATCAATAGACAGCCCACTGAACAATCTTTCTCCTGTTCATAGAATGATTTTTAAGACAGAGAAGGGGTCAGGTAGGAGAAGCAGAACATCTTTGCTCTCAAATATTTAATCAATTTCATTCATTTGAACATCTGATCGGTCTTCCTTCCTCCAAGGAGAATCTGACGGCCAACAACACTGTTTGTCTTGATTAATGAATCTACAGCAGATGTCCTTATCAAGACGTTTCTCTGCTATCATGCTTTTCTGAGCACATAAACTGGATATCAGTTTATTCATCTTGGACTGTGTTCTTTAAATCTTCTATGTTTATTATCTTGAATTTGATGTGGTAGTTTACGTGCTTGATGAACGTCCAGTATATGATACGATATCTGTCATCGACAGTCACACAGCTCGTGTAGCTTCACCAAAAACTAGAATGATTATAACTGTCAGTAACGTCTGTAGAGGTGAAGTGGAAGTGTTGGGTGGAGTTGAGTACCGAACCTCAACACGCTGTGTTCACTGCACAGAATACTGGATGTCATGACCCGCTACATGCTCCTCTTTAGTTATTCTTCATCAGTTTTCAGGTTCTGTATGGCTGATTTAATTTACACAATGATTAACAATTGCTCGGAAGAAATTTGTAAAGAAATTTGGCTTCTTTTGTCCAATAAAAAGGATTTTTGTAGAACATGCTCATGCTCTTGACATTAAAGGAATAGTCTGACTTCTGTTTTTAACTGAACTTAGAGCAGAAGGTTGAAAACAGACTCATGTTTGTGAGTTAAGTTCAGGTTCAAGGTCTTTTATTGTGATGTGCACAACAATTACAGTGAAACTCTTCACTCAGTCAAGTGGAACAAAATTTAATCAGAATCAGAGACATAAAACCTGGGCATTAAAAAATAAAATGATCAGAAAAGTAAAATATAATATTGGTAAGTAACAGAAAGATGGTGTGTTTTATGGATCATTATGTAGTAAATAAATCAATACACTGAGATGTTAAGAGGTTGGTAACAGCTAGTAAGCAGGTGGAGCCTCTGCAGTAGAAGTTAGTCATAGTATTTTGATTATTATTGACTATTAAGTTAACTCAGTGATTTACAAACTGACACTGATATAAAATCAATCATTTGTAGTTTAAGAACTGAGACTCTTAGGCTAGTTCTGTCCACATCTCCAGTATTTATTCCAAGCTAAACTAAACATCTCTGCTAACTTCACACTATACACACCTTAAATCATGATGGGAGCGTGTAGTTAAACACAGTGATGCCATCAGTGGCCTTAAGATCGTACAGTAACTTCTGCAGTATTAGTGATAACAGACTAATACTCCTGCTTCCATCATCACTGCAGTCTGTCAGTGATTCTGAGTTAGTGTCAGTGTGTAAAACTGTCACCTCCTTCTCACTTTTCTAACTCTCTGTCTCTGAATCCTTTCACGTCTGGTCTCCTTCTATATTTAGCAGCACTGTCCTCTCCTCTGTCTCCCTGCAGCGATCGGCCGGACGTTGATCCCCCGTTATTTCAGCACGGTGTTCGAGGGAGGGGTCACCGAGCTCCACTACATCCTCAAACACTCCAAGGAGTCCTTCCACAACTCCTGCATCACCCTGGACTGTGATCAGTGCACCATGGTCACCCAGCACGGGAAGCCAATGTTTACAAAGGTAACACCTGACCCGCTGAGCTTCTCCCACCATGAATAATTGATCAAAAGCTATGATAATGGACCGGTCGAGGTGTTTAACCGGTTAAAGATCAAATCCATTTAACCCCTTTGATTCTTTTCTTTCCTCCGCGGATCTCCGTGTCATCGAGTCACGACTGGTGGCCTTCCTGTCAGAGAGGGAATGTTTTTATGTCTGCATGAACTATAACGTGTTATCATTTGTTTACGTTTAAATCCCTGATTTCTGAAGGACATCTGACACTAAATACATTTCTTTTATTGGTTGAAACGTAATTTCCATGTTTTATTTTGTACAGACCAGTGGCAGCCAAAAACAACACAAGCAATAAACTCCCGTGTTTGTAGTTATGATCTATTGTACATGTTTAATTTCCAAAAAGATGAAAATGAAAAATGCAAGATAAGAAAAACCAGATGGATAAAAATCTAGTTTCCAACCAGTCAGCATGCAGAAAAACATGCCAAAATAAAAAGAAGAAGAAGATGAAAGCTGGACGCAGAGCTGACAGAGGAAGTTTCTGTGCGTCTCATTCAGGCCGTCGCACCGACACATCGTAAACTTAATTCTGAAAATACTTAACATATAACAGCCACCGTTTGGACAAGTAAATCATATGTACTTCATTAAAGTATACGACAGAAGTTATATTCCACAGAAAACACAATAATTCTTTAGACTTGACTTGACTTGAACTGGTCGCTGTGATTAATCCAAAATCTGAAGTTATTTCTTGTAAAAGATGCAATTAAATATCAAAACCGCAATTAAAAATAAATTGCAGATATGTTTATATTTACATATATGAAGATACTGTTTACTATGGGTTGACCAATTATTCCAACTATTTAAATATTATTGCTGATAAAACAAATGAATTTAAAATGTGCTGCTTGGCTGTGATGCAGCATGTGATCTGTAAAGTAACTGGTCACTTAATAAAGCTGTAATGGAGTAAAAAATACAGAATGTGGTCGAGTGAAACTGGTTGTCAGGACTTTTACATCCCGTCACTGTGCCTGTGACTGTTTATTACAGTCACACATTAAACTAGCTCAGTTTAAAGTGTCGCAGCCAGTGAGGACGTCACACTCGGCCTCTCTACCCTCGGTTCTTTTCAGCACTTTGACCTTTACCTTGACCCCAGAATTCGCTGGCATTTCATATGTTCAAGATGTCGACAGATTCTTACCCTGATGTACTCTGGAGGAAATGCGAGGCGGACATGAATAAGGTCTTTGTAGAATACGGTGCAGTGTAAGTGAGGTACAGACGGGAGAAGCAAGAAACGCAGAGGAAACACAAATTGCACAGGTGAGATAATCCAAACCTGACACAGAGGTCTGCTGAAAGCTGAGCTCATCTGCTTTTGTCTTTGGGGAGAGAATCCCCCCGTGAGCCCGAGTGAATATCTGCTTCACCACCGCCTGATCCAGATGGCTAGCTGACTCTTAGCGGTCTTCTGCTGACTGTCTAAATGAATCTGAGGCCAGATACCTTGTCAGCGCCGAGCAGGCGAGCTGAAGGGATTCCATGTTCCCTGTACCATGAACTCTGAGCTACAGCACCAGGCCGGATTGTTCTGACATTAAACAGCTAGACGCCCTCTTGTTTTCAGGACTTGACAGTGTGCACTCACTCTGTGTGTGTGTGTGTGTGTGTGTGTGTGTGTGTGTGTGTGTGTGTGTGTGTGTGTGTGTGGTGTGCAGACTCTGAAATTAACTTTTTGACTGACCTGCCACAGGCTGTGAGACTTAAAAGTGAATTAAAAAAACATCACTGCAAAATACTCTCCATTTTAGCAAGTCATTTAGTCTGTTACTGAAATCTGAAATCTTGTTTTCAGAAGAGAAATGCACAAACGGGCCGGTGGGTGGAGAACATTTCACTGTTTGTAATACAATCAGCTGTCATTGTTGTTTCTCAGGCCCTCTGCCTTAGTGTCAATAGAAATCCCTTTTTTCCAGTCTGGTTTCCAAATTCTGAATCTCTTGTTGAGCAAATTCTTCAGCACGGCAAAACCAAATCAGGAAGAAACGAAGGATTATTTTGGCTGAATTAGAATTTATTTTGGAAATAAGTCAGCTGGAATCAATATCGATATTTAAGAGCATAAAAAAGTCTTATTATGGCAGTTACTAAAATACTTATAAATTACTCATTATCGCTATCTGTATCTGTAGTCGGTGTGGGTGGGGCTTACACCAAGTGTGGGCGGGGCCAACTCATCCTGAAGTTGATAAAACAACAATGATCCCAAGAGTCAGAGTTCTGTTCACACAACAAGTCTCTCTAGAAGTCTTTCTTGAGTCTCTTGAGTCTTTAAATGTTACTCAGCTTGCCCATAAGGATCTGACTTCATTACTGATGTCCACACATTTACCTTTGTACCGGTACTGGTACTGGTACTGGTTCTGGTTCTGGTGCTGGTGCTGGTGCTGGTGCTGGTGCTGGTGCTGGTTCCAGTCAAGCACTCCAATCCCAAAACAAAGCTTCTTTCAAAGTGTCCTGTAAATTTAGTTATTATATGTAAAGAATACTTACAGTTTTTAAGATGCCCTCAAAACTATCTGTAACATAAATTCTTCCTATAGCCATATTTTATCTGTGTACAATAAACTGATACAGATTTCAACACAACAAGCTCGATATCGACTTATATATTTACTGGGCCAATTTATCACTGCGTTCTACTTCACACTTACTTCTGTACAACTCTATTTGTACAAATACACATTAATATTAATGTGTTAATGAATTTCTCTATCAATCACTGTGTTGCTTTGTTAGCTGTTAGCTGAGCTTGTACTGGATTAGTTCTCCCCACAGGATCCTTGAGAGCTTTTAAAATAATAATAATAATAATAATAATAATAATAATAATAATAATAATAATAATAATAATAATAATAATAATAAATGAAGCCATGTAATCATTTTCTTCCTGCCCAGAATGTTTCTGATTTAATTACTCTGTGATGTGATTTTGGTTTTTGGATATTTGTGTGAGTGAACAGGGTCTCAACACGTTTCCACGGGTCCTTAAGAGACTTAAAACATCTGAAGTCCAGTAATCTGAATTTTATTCTCTAAGATGTTTTTAAATATTCAAGTATGGTTCTGATAGGTCTTAAAAGTTTGTAATATGAAATTAATGTTATTTTTATAACGTTGCTGTAACTTCTTAAAGTCTTAAATTAAGCCTGTATGAACAACCAGCTGCATCACTCGTCCTCACTGTTCACATTTTCATATGAATTCTTGTTGTTTTCATCATTTCCACATGATAAAGTTTGCAGCAGGGCCTTCAGTCAGATGTGAGGCATTGTTTCCGATGTGGCGGCTGTTTGCCTCAGTGTGACTGTACGTGTGGATCTTTACATGCGTGACTGGCGGCGTGAGTTCCTGAGCTGGCCTCGCTGTTCTGTACTTTTAGAGGGAAGATGGTTGTGTGTGTGCGCCGGGTGCTGGACATGTGTGGATGAGTGTTGAGGGGATATGGAGGCTCTTTGTGCAGTCGTATCAGTAAATGAGTATGAAACATTCCCAATAACACTCACAGGAAATGTCCTTTATGTTGCCGTTGTTTGGTTTTTGTAAACAAGCCTCCCTAAAAGGGGAAAAAACATAATATATTACGAGTGTCCGATATTAACCGTACAGAGCAGAAACAGAACGTCCCCGGCCCGGTCAACAAAAAGCTAAATTTGACGCTCGCAGCGCTGCTCTCTTTTCATCTTCACCTAAATTGGATGAGAAGAATTAATTCATTAGAAAAAAAAAAAGAATTCCAATAACTGAGCGTGTTCTCCCTCAGCTCCCAGCAGCAGCAGCGA
>NC_051056.1:30830478-31035478 GCF_904848185.1 Acanthopagrus latus
GTTTTGTGTATTCTGTTTGGCAATAATGATTAATATATGTGGATTTAATTCTTCTATTAGTCAACTGAAAACTTGTCCCTGTGTTAAAATGTCAACTGTTCAAGAACATTTTCAAGAGGTCATTTACTTTATTTCAAGTAGAAGGAATTTCTCAGCGCAGAACGAAACACTTCATTTTATTTTAGAAATAAGAAATCTACTAGTTGTTTCCAGCTGCAGTCTGACGTCCTGCAGGTGTTGTTTTAAATGTGAGGGCGTCACGAGTCATGCTGCATCCGTCCTCTAATGCTCTCTGAGGTCAGCGGCTGGACCAACTGCTGCTGGAATTAGACTGAATAAAAAAAGTAGAATAAAGACGATTTTCACTGTCCATTAAACACCAAGGATTATTTTCCAAACATTGCTTCAGTCTAATCCACACTTATCTGGCTCAGACAAGCCCATTATCCAGCCGCGCTGATGCAGACGCGGCTGCACGCAGAAACATCGCCACGCGTCACGTAGAGTCGCGTCGGCCATTGACAGGAAGTGTTCACCTCCAAAATACTAGAAACTGTTTGTGTTCAAAGAAGAACGAAGAGTGAAGCATCACCTTCCTCGTTCAGTTATATCAGAACAGACACAGAATGTTTTCCATAAGCACAGAGATGGATATTGATTTAAAAAATATATTTGAACTGAATAAATTACAAGAAGAAAATTACAACACAAGAAGGAAAACTTAAAAACCTGCAAACAATAAATTAATTACAATCCCTCACTCTATATAAATAGATATATATAAGCATCCGGAACATGACAGTTACACAGGTATTATCATCAGTATAAATACTATATATACATTATTATGTATATATAATATAAATACTATATATACATAATAATGTATTGAAGTATAAACGTGTAGTATCCATAATACACACCTGCTTTATAATAAAAACGGAGGAGAATACTACGATACACAATATAATTTGACATTAAGAAGAAATGATATTATTAAAGTTGTTCTATAATGTGATTTACAGCCACAGAGTGTCAGAGCTGCTGCTGCTCCTCAGATCGGTAGTATAATTATATAACAATATTATTACAACAGTTGTGTGTTATTACTATGGACAGCGATCAGTGTGATGTTGCAGTCGTCAGCACAACATTAGACACGGTGTTGTTGTTCGTATGTATTAGTCAGGATAAAGGAAATGTGCAGCTGCTGTCTGTCAAAAGTTGTTTGTTCACAGCAGCAACTCTGAATATAATTATAATCTCAGCTGGTTGAATAAGTCAGACAGGCAGCACAGCACAAACAGGTGATGTGTATATATAACAATGTATTATAAAGCATTATGTATATACCTGTGTACTAGAGCCTGTACAGTATCTGTACATAATGTAATCGGCCACTATTGTCCCATCACAGTTGGGTGATTTATAATTTAAAGTTTACTGTGCCGGTGCACTGAAGTCATTCAGCACAATAAAGTTTATTGTTAAGCTGTATAATATTTTGCCTCCAGTGTGTCCAAGTGTTTGTTCCCCACATTTGAAGGATAATTGTAAAAATTTGATTATTATTATTTTTTGACTCCATAATGTTGGTAAAAGCCCCAAAACTCCTTTACTGGTGGTTCTGATACCTCATGTGGTTGATTCAGCTCAGTAATTCTGTGACTTATAAACATAACGGGAATGGAAAAAAACACCATGATGCAGAATATATTTCGACACGAACACACGTAAAGGCTTTCAAAAGTTTCTTAATTTGTTCTAATCAGGCATAACAACAGCTATCAGCCTTGGTTTTCCAATTATGTTTCATGGTGGAACAAAACTCTCTCTATATGAACGTAATGTAATCTCAGTAGGTGGAATCAGGCGGGAAACGCACCGCTGCACAAAGACGGAGAACATTCATACAGTAGCAACGTTCTCAGTGAGGACGGGAGAGAAGCGGCGCTGCATTCAGCAGTCCAGCTTCTATCTATTCTTTATTTATTTATTTATGTATGTATGTATGTATGTATTTTGACTGACTGTGTTGGAGTTAGCTGTGCAGCACATGACCAACAGGGGTGGGTGGGAGGTGGCGGCCGGGGGGGGGGGGGGCAGTATGGCCGCTAGCCTCTTTCTTGCTGATCCTCAGGAGACCATCTGCGCTGGGGGCATTGATTAGAGTGTGTCTGGTGGGATTACATCTTTGCCGTTGCCATGCCAACTAATCAGCTGATTTTTTTTCCCCTTCTCTCTGTCTGTCTCGCCATTTCTCTCTCTCTCCTCTCTCTCCCTGGTTGTCACAGCAACGAAATACGGGAGAAGCGTGAGGGCCTCGGCGAGCGCTGAATTCAGCTAAAGGGGCGAATTTTTTTTTTCCTCTCGCTGTTTCTCTCTCCGTCTTCCTCCCTCGCTCCCCCCTCTCTTTCTCTCTCTCTCTCTCTCCTCCTAATTGGCAACTCTCTCTGACCTGAAGTTCTTTTGTCTCTGGTGTAAACACACCCCTCTCCAGATTACATTTATTTTCACATTTTAGAAATAGCTGGATGGTTGAGAGGCCCAAGGACAGATGCTCTGAATGAGGGAAGCGAGCGGAGTAAATATTGGGAGCATAATAGCTCGCTCCATGCTACAAAATCCTTGAACAAATTCCAGAAACAGAGACGAAACCCTTCCAGCGTTTTCTATCAAAATCACGCCTGGCCAATAAACACTGATTTCTGTTTTTGTCTGCGTCCAAATCAGCTGACGGCTGCCTGCCAGCCGGTTAAAGATTACTGAGAGAGATATCCACTGAAAGAGGAATGTGTGGTAACACTGACTTTGTGATCTTTGTCCAGGTCTGTACAGAGGGTCGTCTGATACTGGAGTTTGCCTTTGATGATCTGATGAGGATCAAGACGTGGCACTTTACCATCCGGCAGTACCGAGAGCTCATCCCCCGCAGCATCCTGGCCATGCACGTGAGTGTGACATCATTAACATGCGACTGAAACGTCCCCCTCAGATCTGCCCGTTTTAGGTGTCACTTTTTGAATCCTAACGAGGGTCTCTGCACTCTGCACAGACACTTTTTAGAAGCTATTCATGAGCATATGAAATTTAAACGCCAACAAAGCAGTTTGGAGGGATTTCTGCAAACCAATTTATTTGCAGACATCAAAGGCCACAGAGGATAAAAAAGGGCCTTGTCTGAAAAGTGAGAGAGAGAAAAAAACAAGGTCGAATGAATAATCTGCTTAATTCCACTAAGTGTAACACACATTTAGTCACTGGAGCTGTGGAGTGTAGCCGGAGCGAGCAGAGGGTCTTCTGTTTTCAAATGAATTTCAGCTCAGACTGAGTGATACAGAACTGCTGCTAGAGAAAGTAAAAGAAGCTGAATTTGGCGCTAAAACATGTCTGGATAAAAACTACCACAGTCCTGCATTAATCCCACCTTAAACATCAGGTTAAAAAAAAAAAAACCTTCATAGATTTGCAGGACTTATTGTGTTGCATTGTATTAGACTGCATTTGTTTCAGCCAGGTGAACCTGATCGGCTGGCAGCAGACTGTATGTCCTCGATGCAGGACTGGGAGTTTTATGTTCAGAGAGCCGAAGGATTACAAAGCTCTCATAACTCTTTATGCACAAGTGAGGCTGATTTTAAATGTTGGTCTTATGTGGGAGTAAGCTCCTGAGTCATTTCATGTCAAGGTCATTAGGGAAATCTTACTACGTTGTACCCGAGTAATATTTGATCCAATCAGATTAATGCAAAGTACACAGCAGGTCGAGGTTAAATACACAAAGTAGATATATGTTTTTTATATATATCTACATGTTTATTTTTTTTAAGTATCAACTCTCATACTTTCGGAAACGGAAACCAGTTTTTAATAAATGATGAACATGTTTGAATAACGAACGACTTCACGTTATCCAGATAAATGTTGGATAATCAGTCATCAGTGTTTCCTCCTACAGAAGTACATGAACTAATGCTGTTGGTGTGAGCACACTCGACACCAGCTTTATATAAGTTGTATTGATCTCAAATATCAAATATGGATGATATAGGTGTTATTTGTATCAAAGTTGTAAAGTGTGGAGACGGCACTAGTATTATGAGATTATGAGCAGGCAGAAATTTCCAATTTAATATCAGGCCGCTGTTTTAAAGGAGGGATGACGTCTTGTCTCATGAACAAGGTGTTTGCACGTTGCTCGTTCCATGAGCGTCCTGTCGTGTTTTTAAAAAACTGCACATAAAAGTCACTTTATTACTGTAGGTATTAATATTTTGCATTTCACATCAACACATGCAGCTCCTCTCACTGGTCTGATGAGTGAAGCAGATTTCAGTACTGTGTATTTACCTCCATGGACTGAAAGGTGTTTGTAAGAGGCAGCTTCGCCGAACAGCCAGCTTCTCTTTTGGCCAAATCTTCATATGAATTTTACTCACCAATAAATTGGCCCCTCTGGGTATTCACACTAATTCCTGGAGAGTGGGATATCGTGGGGTATTGTGGGTCCTGGCCAGATCTTCAGTGATTTGTGTGCGAGTGTGAGTTCACTCTTTTGATCGTAGCCTGGACTAATGAAAGCAGATTCAGACACATGGGAGTCAGATTTAAAGCTGAGCACAGATAGCAGTACAGACGGAGCCACTGTGGAAGGCCCAGGAAGGTTTTGATGTGAGCTGAGATACTTTTACAGTTGCTGATGAGAAACAGTTTGGAAAGGAAATACATTTTGTTCTTATTTTAGTTTTCAGAAGTTTGGTCTTTAATTGAAATTAGCCGTCACTGATCGAGACGAGAGGTGATGGAACGTTTAAAAAGAACAAATCTTACTGAAGTAAAAGTACAGAGACTTTGGACTCAGAACAACATACTGTAAATATTTACTGTAATTACTGACTGACTACCTGCAGTCGACATGAAAGACACTTTAGAGACAAAGGAGCGAATAGACAGAATAAAATAGATAGATTCCACATTGTGAGTAAGATTACACGCTGTGATACTGAAACACTGTTCGTGTCTGTTAGTTGTGTCATCGTTCTCTTCTCATCTCCTCGTCATGTCCAGTGAAGACACACAAACAAATGTTTTACAATAAAGTAAAGACAAAAAAGTTCCCAACAAACTGAGTGACGCCGCAGCGCTGCAGTCCCTGTAACGCCCACTAGATGCTCACTTCAGAGACTCATCTGTGTCTGCACAAACACATTCAGTGAGAGTTTTGTGAGTCAGTAGTTTCTGACTTATTCTTATGTTCATGTTGATGGTGGTTTTAACAGGTCTGGGTCCATGATCGAGGGACTACAGAGACCGCGGGTTAGGAGTTTAACTAATCACACTCACATCTTGTTACTGAAGTGGCAGGTGTAACTTTATAATGCAGACAGCAGCAGTAAAAGTCGTTACTTGAGTAAACATAATGACACAACAATTAATTAATAGTTAGTTATAAGTAGAAGTCCTGCATTTATAATCTGAAGATTAATTACAGAAGTGAACGAAACAGTTGTCAGGGTACGGACAGTGAAAGCTCTCATCATGCAGAATGTTTCTCTCCACAGCGTTTTGTTATATTTTAACGTTGTAATACGTCTCTCGGTAACGATTGTTTTTGGTTTGTGTTTTAAGAATCAATCACATGTTTTTGATGCTGTTAAATCAGTGCACTGTTGTGTAATGTTTCCATTTGAGTTGTAGTGGAGTGAAATTATAGCAGCAGTATAATTCAATCAGAAACCTCGAGGACCTCAGACCTGCATAATGACAGTGTTCGAGTGAATGTTTTGACTTTAAACTGCTGGAACAGAAAGTACAAATACACAAAACAATCAAAAACAGCAAAACCATAAACTCTGTGGAAGCTGCGCGTCTTCACATTTAGAAGCTTGAATTTAAGGATTTTGACTTTTTGTCCCTTCAAAAAATAACTCAAACTAATAACTTGATTGTTAGAATAATTGCATATTAATTAAAACATTGACAACTAAACGATTAATCAGTGTATATCAGCAGCTCTATACGACAATAGTGAGTCTTATTGTAAATGTTCATGTGTAATTGCAGAGTCAATGTGAGACACATCTGTGAGTTCTAGTGCAGTTAAAGTAAACAGCATCATGAAAATAATTCCTCAGGTGACACAAAGAAGTGCCGTCACTGTCTGCACTGTTTCATCGTGTCATCTGGACCTTTGCCATGCGTCTAAGATTCTGACTGTGTTCTGGTAGAGTTCATTCTCTGGTATTTGACGTCTTTGGCCTCTTGAACTGAGTGTCTGTGTTGTTCCGGCACCATATGTGTCAGTATTTAATCGTGTTACTCCACAAATTGTTGATACATGGCTGCAGCAGCGCTGCCAAGACAAATTCCTGTACAGTACATTCAGCCTAATTCTACTTGATGAGTAAAGTAGTTCAGATTCTGATGGTCTGCCAATAATGCACACTAATTCAATTCTCCCGTCACTCATGTGGGTCTGCTGACGGTACAGAAGGACTCCCTCGCTTCCCTCTTGACTTTTCTCTGCACAGAGATGCGACTGGAGATAGAATTATGCATTTTTCATGAGGCGGTGAATGCAGGAGTGCTGGCTGCTCCTGCTCGGTCCGGGCTGTGTTTGTCTCCGTCGATACCTTCAGTTTTGTTATGACTTGACTGCTTATTGTTGGAGCAGCAAACAAGCTCAGTGAATAATCATGTGTCATCATGAGATTTATTTTAAATCACATGTCATCCTCTAATTAATGTCTTGGCTTTTTCTTTTCTTTCTTTGTTCTGATTTAGGTTTTTGCTGTATTATAACAGGTTTCAATATATTTTCTGTCTTCAGTGCAGACTGGAGCTGGTCAGTACACCTGAATTATATCGTCTTAGATTTTGGATATCATAATGTTGTGATATGACATTAACTCTTCTTGATTTTATCGGCTGCATTGCAGTAAAGTTATGTAATTTTTCGAACTTGCCTGACTGCTACATGTTCTACTGGCCTTTACTCTCTCAGTCATTATATCCTCATTACTGACAATCATTTAACTAAAATATTTGGTGACAGTGCCAGTAGTCATCTCTATAATAGTGTCGAGGTATTCTGTCAACAACAAGGAGGTTTTTAATTTTTTTTTGTATTTATGAAGTTGAAAATATCACAATACATATTGTGTTTCTGGATATAACCTCAAGTCGTTGTGATCTAGTTTTAAGGTCGGATCACTCAGCCCTTTGTGATCTGTCTTTTAACAGGTACCGATCCGAAATTAAGTGACGGACTGGACAGACAGAAATGTGTCAGCAAGGCCCCTAAGAACAGCCAACACATGACTCTGTTTTAATGAGCTTACACTGGCTTTTTAACATTTCACTTATTACCAGTGTGCAACCTGAGACTGTGGAGCAGGAGCCTGCCGAGCGAGGCTGTCTCACGCTGAACGACTGAGGGGACAGAGCGTCTCCTGCTGAGGGACTTTATATTCGTGTTGTTGAGTTCTAGTTTTCATAAGTGCTGTACAAAAACCTACTAATAATAATGATAATTCTTAACACAGTGGCTACTTCTTAATCTACAGTAATGCAGCCTACAGCTCGACCACATGATGCTGTAGCTGTTTATGTTCCACAGAACATAATAATACATATGTGAAATCCTCTGCAGTTTATTTAACAACATTATCAGACTCATTTTCCTGCTGCCTGGTCCTCAATACAAACACTGAGCAACATCATCACATTCAGCAGTGATAGGAAATTGAAAATGTGTGAAAATTTAAATGGAACGACAAAGTAATATTGATTAATTAGCCCACAGTTTGACATTAGTGTGAAATGAAGGCCTGAAATGGCTCCATTCAGCTTCATGGCACAACTGCAATAACAATGTTAAGTAGTTGCATTTATGACTCGAGGGTGTGAATGTGGTGATTGTGCATATCTGATGAATGCCAATTAGCCTAATTGGCTGTAGATAATTAGTTTATTCATAGTCAGTTGAATGCAAACATAACACAATGTAGATGTATTATATATATATATATATATATATATATATATATATATATATATATATATATATATATATATATATATATATATATATATATATATATATATATATAAACTTTTTATATATTTGTTCTTCACTGTCATTTCTCTGCTGATGACTTCAGGCACAAGACCCTCAGGTGCTGGAACAACTGTCCAAAAACATCACTCGCATGGGTTTGACCAACTTCACCCTCAACTACCTCAGGGTAAGTGTGTGTGTGTGTGTGTGTGTGTGTGTGTGTGTGTGTGTGTGTGTGTGTGTGTGTGTGTGTGTGTGTGTGACAATGTCTATGACTGTCATCCTGCTTTTGTTTTCAACTCCTCACACTTAAATGCACACGCAGGAACGATTCCTGTCCTTTTTCAACTGCAGTAATTCATGTAACTCATATTTTTTTACGAGACCTCTCACACGAATGTGTCTAGACAGCATAAAGATGTTTTTATTATGTAGAATATTCACACCTTGTCATATTTAATATGGTCCTCGACACGATTACATTACCTTCTCTGCACATTTTACATTTACAGTTATATTTTATGTTTGATTTGAGTTTGGTTTTCCTGAGATGCCCCTCTACATTCTAATACTCTTTAGTTAATGTAAATCTAACTATTTTTCTCTCTCTCATGCTGTTATTTATGTGCTGAACACGTTTTATGGCTCTCGGGCGTTTGAAACCTGAGTGTATAATTTTTGTGGCATCAAAACAAAAAAATAAGCACTCATTCCTTCTTTACTCTCTGCGTATACATGTTTTTCTACCTGACCGCAGCAATATAATTTACGGGGAATGGGAAGTATAAGCCGGCTGAATACATTAGTGATTATTTCACAGGGTTTTGTTTGTGTTTTTTTCCCGACGCCACAGTTGACTGACAGCTACGATTTCCAAATGGGAGAACAAGAGCGAGCGGGAGAGAGAAGAATTAATTGGATACAGAAAATTAGCATAACATTAATGAACGCTCCCTGTTGAGACTCATAATTGTGAAATGGCGCGCGAATCACTGAACGGCACCTCCGCTGCTTATAATAACTGAGTGGAGAGACACACAGAGAGCAGACAGGGAGCAGGCTGCTGCTTTTTGTTTTCCTATAACAATGATTTTCTATACAGAAAGCAAGAGAGAGAGAAAACAGAATTCAAGTATCTGTAATTGCACACTAAAGATTTAGCCTGTTCTCAGTCCTGATGTTCAGATGGTCAGTGCTCAGCAGACACGATCAAGCTTTCCTCTCTGTTTGCTGACAACGTGTGTTTTAAGGAGGAGGTTCAGTTGTTTGTGTCCACATGTTCACAGCTTCAGTTTGTCAAAGTGACTCGCGTTGCCTCAGCGGTCCAAACCTGAAATATCTCTCATAAATCCTTCTGCTCCTGCCAAATTAAGACTTGGTCAACTTTCCCAAAACACAATGTGGTTTTTATTTTAAATGTTACAGAAATGGTTCATTTTAATGGGGGATTTAACCATCCGCTGAGGTTTTCTTTTATTTCAGTCATAATGAAAACATCATAAAATGCACTGATTATTTCAGTAGTTTAGAATTAACGATGTTTAGTTTATTGAATTTGCATTTTAAGCTTGAGAGTTTCCCCAGACTGCCAGTTTTAAAGATCATGAAGAGGACAGAAGTAAGAGTCGGAGGGTCAGATGCAGATTCATTGTTTACCTTTCATATCGGGATGCATCGGGATTGGAAGGAAAAAAAAAAATCAAAGTTAGAATATGGCCAATCACAATATTCAAATTAAAGGAAGCTGCAGGATTTTGATTGAGATGATATGTGACTACAAGTTTTGTGGAGCTGCAGAAATGATCTGAGCTCCAGATCTCATCCAGCATTTCTTTTTTCACACATACCTTCATTATTATCTTCAGGGCATGTGGATATCATATCACATCATTGAAGAAGCCAGAGAAAAACAGGTTTCATGTAACACCACAGCTAATGCTAGCCGAGCTAGCGCTACAGTACAAACACACACAAAAGAACCTTAAAGAACCTGTTACTGGCATCAGGCCTACGACTCGTTATCTAGTTTGCATCAAATGAGGCTTAATGCTCACACAGTTTCCCTGACGGTCCCTCAGTATCACAGCATCAGTCCGACATCACCGGTTCAGTTTCCCCGACAGAGCAGCTCCTTCGCTCAGCCTGTAGCTTTGTGCTGGCCCTCGTCTCATTAAAGATATCCAGTTGTTCCAGGCTAACAAATGTTGAGGCGCAGCAGACTCTCATTTCAGTTATCCAGCGAGACTTTCCTCGTCTTCACATCTTCCCCCCCTGCAGGTTATGTTGTGTTACATAGTGACGTAGTTAAGTTACAGACGTGAAGACTACAAAATGACTCCCTTACACTTCCTTAGTGTATCGATTCGCCTGCACAATGAAGCTGTATAACACATTAAAGGAAAGCACGAATGATGCAATATTTCAAAGCAAATATTACATAAACATGAATTCAGGTTTTCTTTTTCATTTTGAGTCCTGATCCCCAGGTTGGGAACCTGTTATTCATCATGCTTCACTCTTTGCAGATTATTATTTTTGTATTATTTTCCCTCACTGTTTTCCAAGGATGTCAAAGTAAAATACACCCTTTCCTCACATTAAACTGACACTGCTGCGTCCCTGGAAAAGGCCTCTCCCAGCGTTTATCAGTCCTTCCAAGAGAGACTGGCGGTTTCCTGGCCAAAGGGTTACAACCGGCCTTTCTCTCACTCTCACAAACACATACACGCTCTCTATTTTTTTTTTTTTCATTTGGAGTATTTAAGCCTTTCCATGTATCGGAGCTGCCGGCTTCATACTATTCAGCCTGAAAATAGCCCTTGTTTTCAGGCTGAGAGCCAGGGCTTGTTGGCTGAGCTGGGGAGGGATATTACTGTGTCAGGAGGGAACTATCAGAGGAGAACAAGGGATTAGTCTGCTACAGGGATGTTCACTTTACCTCGAGCTGCATGGCATCAAAACACGGCTGTCCTAACACAGGGAGCAGCAACAGACATTACTATGTTCATGTCGGGTAATTTGGCGTAAGCAGCTGAGTGTACGGTTGTTAGAATAACTAGTCTGAAACACAGGACTGGTGAACATCCCTGGTTTGAATATCCATCATGATAAAACAGTTCTGAAAGGATTCCTGGTGTTGTTGTGAGGCCATTTTAAAACCCTGTTTAACACAAGCTAGGTAACAGATTCTGTCCGTGATACACAATCTCCTTCAAAGTTTCCCCTGTTTTTTTTCTTTTTACCTCCGAGTGGCTGTACAGTATGGCTGAAGACGGGACGAGCATGTTGATGAGAACTGACATCAGACATGTCGGGGTGGTGGGATGCTGAAGGTCAGATGAGATCACTTGAGCATGCAGCGAATGATTAACAGTCTCCTCTCTCTCAGTAACAACTGTCAAAGTGCCCTTGAGCAAGTTAGTAAACCCACGCCTACTTTTAATCCAGTAATTTTTTACCCTACATCACACCATGTTTGGAAAACACTGATCAGCACCTGCATCCAGCTACAGAGTAGCTGTGAAGGTGCCACAGCAGTGACATGTTCTGTGTGTGTCTCCAAAATGTTTCCTTTCAACAGTTTTTCAGACTGTCCACCAAAGAAATTACAAAGAATTTGTAACTTCAAATTCCCAAAAACAAGAAGTGACACAGCGCTCAGTGGCTGCAGCATCGTACCTGTCAGCAGCAGTGTGGTGCTGGAGCTCCCTGCTGGTGAATAGACGCCTCAATAAAACACCGGACGTGGTCCGTTGGACTGCTGTCAGGCTCCCGACCAACGATCAACGCTGGTTTCTTTGCACCATGACCCCAATCATCTCTTGACCCAAACCATGACCTTCCCTTCGTGACAAAACGGACAGAGTAACAGTTTTCCCATGTTCTCCTGTTTAAGTAACTTATAGGAACAAACATTTTTGAACCTGGCCCAGTGCTGAGTGAGACCGCTGCAGCTGGCAGCCTCAAAGTGGGCCGCAGTGTAATTACTTGGGGCAGTTGCACGCTGTGGCTGTACGTCCACTTAACGTAGATGATTTTACCGGTGACAGGCCCAGATTGTTATTCAGAGTGTCTGACAGCATTATGGTGAGGATTCCGACTGAGGACGACCTTTCTGAAGGTCAGATATTCACTCAGTAATTTTACAGTGAGGATCCTTTTTGTTCAAGCACAAACTGACACCAGGCTGCATCAGCAGAGTTAGTTTCATCATCACAACAACACGTCATGACAGGAAAACACAACACTATTCTCCAAAACTTAACTTGGGTTAGTTTTCCCAAGAATCACCAAGTGTGGTTTGGTGGAACTAGCCCTTTAGTTAGATATGAACATATCCTGATCTTCACATGTACACTAATATAGATTTATCTGCATTAAACTCACATTGGTTTTACAGATTTGTGGGTCTAGTTTGAAAAGTCCAGTACAGAGTTGTTATAAGTCACAACATGATCATGACAGAAAGTCAAATCACACCCAAACAGAACAACAGACAATCTGTGTCACTGCTTACAGTGATTCAAGTTTCTAGCTAACATGGAAAAAGAAAGAAGATGAAGATCGGCTGTTCTTCAGTGACTTTGAGTTTTCTGAAAACTTTAATTGTTGATTTTTTCCTTCATAAAACAGGACGCGGCTCAAAAAAACAGAGTAATGGTCAAATTACAGCTTTATCCAGTTAGAGGAACGACGGCAGGTTGCCTGGAGTTCGATCCCAGTGTTGTTCTGTGATTGGTCCTGCAGGAAGACAGCCCTTGTAACTGACCAATCACTGTCCAGCAAGCATTCGGGTGTTTGCTGCTATTAGAGGAGGGCCAGCTATAATGTTATCCAGATGTTATCTGGCTAAGCTAAGCCTAATGTATTTAAGATGACAGGCTGACCTCTGGTTCCTCTCACTGCAGATCACCAGAGATTTACAGTTTCTCCAAACTTAATATTATATTTAAAGTCTTTTAACTGGAGAACACAGTTGGAGTGCAGTGTGGGAACGAGGGGCTGTTGGTGTGTCTGTTGTGTTGAACCATGATAAATCCCATTGTGTGTATATTTTTGCATGAATGTGTGTAAGTTTGTGTTAAAATGAGTCCTGCTGCCCTTCTTCCTTTCTCTATCCGTCTTCTTGCTCTTCTCTCTAAAGTGTTTGACAATAAAGCTGCTTTTAAAAGGCACTTTATTAATAGTGTCTATAAAAAGTAGATTTACTGCACAATTAATCACTCAAAGTCGGTCTGCAGGTGATTAATTGAGCAACAAACGGAGCGTTTTTATGGATGTTGTTTTGCTTTACCTTGATAAGCGGCTGCAGCCGCGGACAGGACGCTCTTCTGTCATCGAATAAATCTGCTCTAACTGAACGCTGCTGTTTGTCCCGTTGTGTCTGCAGTTGTGTGTCATCCTGGAGCCCATGCAGGAGCTCATGTCAAGGCACAAGACCTACAACCTCAGTCCGCGGGACTGTCTCAAGACATGCCTGTTCCAGAAATGGCAGAGAATGGTAGCCCCACCAGGTAAGTCCTGACTCGCTGCTGCTCAAACTTCTCTGTCTGTGCGCCTGTTCGATGAAGCAGATCCAGATAGTGTTTTTTCTATAAAAAGTTCAGGACTCCCGCAAATCTGAAAATCTACTTCAGCTTCTCTGGTCAAGCCCCAGAAATAAATACGGAACTCTTGCCTTCAAATACAGTTTGAATAAGCAGCAATTGATCCTAAAGGGACAGTTACCCCAAGATGTCTCTCCTCAAACTAAATGTGACCTGATGACTTTCAGCTTGTGGGGCTTAATGCTGAAAAATACATTTGAAAAATGAAACAGCAATATCTCTTTCCAAAAACCCATGAACCAGCTACTGGGTAAGATGATGCACAGACCTTGTTGTGAGCAGTTTCATGTAGGAACTATTTTCTTTCAACCAAACCAACTGCATCACTGTGCAGACAGAAGTTGGCATCTTCTGTATCCGTCAACACAAAAAAGCTCTTTCTATATTAGCCTTCAAGTTAATAGTAAAAATAAAGCAATCAAAAATCAGGCGTGTGGGCAGGAATGCATCTACTCATGACAGTCAGATCACAGCTGATGGCGTCCTCCTCCACTCAGCTGGAGCGTCAGCTAGCTCAGTTAGCTCATTTGTTGTCCATGAGTGGTCGGAGTGTTTAGAGCTTCAGAGAGAAAATAGATCCATGTGAAGCTGCTCAGGAGGTCTGTCGATCGTCTTGGCCAGGTCATGATTTCTGAAAAGAGACGTTGTTGATGAGTTTTTCAGATGTTTGTTTCTGGAGCTTTGAGCACCACAAGTGCTGTTTGGCTGCATGACATTTGAGAGAAGGAAGACGTCTCATGGCAAATATCCCTAAAAACCTACACCAAAATAATCTATATGGATAAATAACCTGACAGGTAACATGACAGGAAACATGTATCTCTTTCAGTATTACTGGTTTTCTCTGCTGCGACTTCCTTTGCTTTAAAAACAGATTGTAATTCTGCACCATCACTCACTTTTCAGGCATATGAATATTTTTTCACAATGTGTTTTTATTGAACCGTTTATGTTTCCAAATGTGCCATTATACATGTTAATCCCTTAAATATGTTTTACCTGTCAGGTATGTGAAATTAATCAGAGTCTCTTCGTCGCCCGTCTTAACGTCCTCTCAGCTTCCTATGATTGATGTTTGAGGGGCGGTTTCTGAAAAGTAGCGGGCTTAAATTGGCTGTGGAGAGAAACGGAGTCAGCCGAGTGTTTTTCGGACACATCGGAGTGGCTGCAAATTACAGCAATGCTCAGCGAGGCGTGACGAGATGTCTTTAAAAACCAACACCAGTCAAAAAGCCTTTGACTCAGACCTGTGTAACTTTAATTAAGAGTGCCGGGTGTAATCAGACTCGCAGATCCAGCTCCCCGGCCAGCGGCTCCCCAGTGTCGACGACGTTCTTCAAAGAAAAGGAAAAACAGAGAGGAAAAAAAACATGGAAAGCATTTTATGAATATAAAGTCTGAGGGGGGGAGCTCTGGTATTTATGATTAATTGTTCAACTCGGCTTTATATGAAACGGTATATGGAGGCTACAGTTTTATATCATATAACGATATGTGTGAGTTATGAGGATCAGCTGCAGAAGAGACGCTTCAGGTGAAAACATGAACTGTCGTCTTTCAGGCTAATGGACAGAAAACGTCAGAATATACATCTAATCTTTGTTTTAGTTTAGATATCTGAACTGGATATTTATGTAAATTCACTCATCACTAAAAAAATGTCTTAATGTAAGTAAACCAACTGTTTCATGGTGATATCTGTTTTAATCATTTTCTCCTTTTGTCTCTGAACATTAAAGGTTTTTCTCTCAGAATTAGATTTTGGGTCAGAAAGTCACACATACACCAAATGTTCCAATGTTACGATGCGTACGGAAGGTTTTTACTGAGGGATTTGCTCATATATCAAACAGCACAAAGGCTGATTTATATCACATTTAATTCCTCTGAAGTCATAAATGAGATGATCAAAATATCCTCAGTGAAGATCTTTGACTCTCACATGTCAACCACAATTTCAGGCTGGTTTTATCCAACCTTCAGATTCTTGTTCTGGGAATTTGTTCTTTTTTGCATATTTAAACATGAAATTCTGGAGACAGAAATGAAGCCTTAATGTTTCTAATGTTTATAATACATTTATTTTGCTTTTTATCTCCAAAAACATCATGAAAATTATTGTTGTTATTTAATTTTTTCAGGACTGTTGACAGTATTTCGTGATTGATGGAGTGATAAAAAAGATTTCCAGAATTCACTCTGTAAAGATCTTTGACTCTAACATGCCGACAGAATGAACTTGGCTTCATCTAATGTAGATTCCTGTTCTTACAAATCTGTGCATTTTCATCAGAAAAAGTCCTATTTGTGTATTTAAACCTAACATTTCAGAAACCTTGTAATATAATTTCCCTTTTCACCTGAAGTGTCTCCTTGTTATTATTATATTATCTGAGAAATGCTGGTTTTGGAGCATAAATTCTCCTAAATCCAAACCAGTTTCCAAGCTAGAGATGAACTACAGGAAACAACACACAGCAACACAGTTCCAGCTGAACTGCAGAGTTCATGTCAAAATAAAGACAAATGACACGTAAAAACCCAAAACCACTTTATTTAAGAGTGAAACACATTGAGAAGGCCTGACTGAAAGAAAGCTTCATACGTACATTATTAAATATCATACTTACTGTATTAATCATCCTAATTGTAAATTTTAAAATGTTTAATAAAGTACGTATGAAGGTTTCGTTCAGTGTGTTTTTCAGGGTTATTACATGTCATTTGTCTTTATTTTGACATGAACTCTGCAGTTCAGCTGGAACTGTGGTTTTCCTTATTGGTTGCGTGTTGTTCCCCTTTCCTGTAATTCTTCTCCAGCTTGGAAACTGGTTGGGATTTAGCCAGGAAGGAAGCCACAGGCGCATTTATGCTCTGATAAGTCCTTTTGGTGGAAATGGAAGTGATTTTAGTGCGTCACCGGTTCAGCATCGAAGGAAACCGGTCGGATAACAGAAATGATTGTCTCTGACAATGGGCCGGCTTTTTTTGCACACACGTCTGTCAAAGTCAGGAATCAAAAGAGAGAAAAGATGCTGATAAAAATTCCCCTTTACTGTTTTGCCTCTGATTTAACAGTTCCAGTTGTGTTTGTATCATGAGTCGCCTGTTGGTGTAACTGAATATGAAAGCATCTCCCTCGGTGTGATTAGTAAGAAGCTCGAAAAATGTATTTCATTTTCAGGCATCTGTTTGAAGATCACAGCCGTGTGTGTTTGTCTCTCTTGAGATTAAAAGGAAAGATGTTTTCTAACAAATGTTGGCAGAATTTGCGAAATCATGTATTCATAAATTATGCACGACATAAATTATTTTGTAAATACTAGAAACACCTAGATCTCTATTAACCTGCATCAGTACATCTTCTAATGATAATGATTTCACTTGTGATTTAATTGCACCTTCAGGAATTATGTATCGCTCATAATTGGGAAAAAAAAAACATCTTTCATCTAAGCTTAAGTTTCCCAGTGGTGTAAAGTAGCATCTGTATGACGTTGAATGTTCAATTATTCTCTTCCTTTTCTCTGTTGTCATCTCTGGTCTCATTCTGTCTTAAATTGTTAAAGAGATGATTTAATCACCTGAATAAAATGAAACTGATTTTGGCTCCGGTTTCAGCTGGACACCCTCAGAACTTCAAAACGGAAATATTTCCCACAAATCACAAAAAAGGTATCTTCTCTCTTACGCCATCAAGCTTCTTCTGATGAGCAGCGTCGTCGTGCTCGCTGGAATGTCCTGAAATACATTTTTCTGTGTGTACGTTCGTCCTGGATGCTCAGCTGCATGTTTAAAACAGTACTAATGCCTGTGATGTAACAAACAGCTTATATGTAAAAGAAGTGTCAACTTAAAACATAACGATCAGAACAATAGCACACTCATGCTCAGCAAATCAAATCTGTAGTCATGCAACAGTGAAGCAGCATATTATATATTATATATTATATATTATATATTATATATTATATATTATATATTATATATTATATATTATATATTATATATTATATTCAGCAAGACAAATATGAAGAGCAGTTTGAATCTGGCTCATTCTATCAAGGAATGCTGAAATCGGTGCAGCTCTGAAATCATTAACAAGTTTACATCACGTTGAGCATCAGGGTCCATTGTTGAGCATTTATGCAAATGAAGCAGCGCTTCCTTCTTACTAGCGCATGTCGTGGGAGATGTTAACGCTCTTACAGTTTCACCTCTGAAGAAAACAAAGCATGAATCGTTGTAGACGAGTCGCCCTTGTGTCTGTAACTTGTCTTTGTGTGTGTGTGTGTGTGTGTGTGTGTGTGTGTGTGTGTGTGTTTGCTTCGCATGCCTTCATGTGTACATGAGTTCCTACAGAGTTGTCTGCATGCCTCTGTGCTTCAACAGATGATGCTGTCTGTCTGCTTCTACTGACACTGACTCGCTCCACGAGGGCTGCAACTAACAATTATTTTCATTATCGATGAATCTGCAGATTATTCTCATGTGGCGATTCATTATTTAATCTGTATTTTGTGAATCATCACAATGATCCAGAGCCCAAAGTGACACCTCCAGATTACTTCTGTTGTCCAACCAACAGTCCAAAACCCAAAGACTCTTCATCTACTGACCTATACCACACAGAAAAACAGCAGATCGTCACATTTGGAACCAGAAAATATTTGACAATTGATTCTGAACATTTTTGGCAACTAATTTGGTGTTGTGTCTTCAGTCCTGGTCTTGTCCTGCATGTTGAAGATGTCCTGAACACAACTGATACAAACGATCAGCTCGCCATCGAGCCCTGCCGAAGCCTCATAACGACCCGTTCATTTGAATTTGGTGTTTTGTGTCAGTGCGACATTTAAAACAGGCAGGACAGGCGCCTGAAGACCATGACTGAGGCACACTGGACGAATCGTTGCAGCTCTGCTCGCCACACAGCACACACCCGACACCTTGTCTCCATCTGTATGCTTTATGTTCTTGGCATTGCCTCTGTTTCTCTTTGCTGGTCGCGCCAAAGCTGAGCCCGCCCGACAGACAACCACGAAGAGGAGGAAACGGAAGAACTCGGCCAGCAGCGCCAACAGCAGCGTGGGCACCACCGCAGGCAAGAAGCGCAGCCCCGCCACCAACTTCAGCCTCTCCAGTCAGGTACCTGTAAGCATCAGCTCCACTCGGTTTGCCTCCTCTTTTATTTTTTCTCTCTGACTCCACATGCATGTTTGCAGGGTTACGCACAGGCAGGAAATATTCCTAATGGTATTGCAGCTATTAGGTTTAATTTATTTGCACAAAAGAGGGAAAAAACAGGGGGAGGGTGGAAGAGAAAACCGGTGCAGTGAGACAAAGAAACCTCCAGGGATTTGTACGAAAACATCTCACCACAAGACAAAGAGAAAACACTTCAGAGATGATAAAGAGCGACATGAACGACATTAAAAATCATCAAAGCAGGAAGAAGAACCAGAACAACTAAAGTTAGAAACAACACGTGAAGGTGATAGTGTTCCTCTGAGCAGGTAGCAGTGTGAACTACCAGCAGCTTCTTTCTGAGTACTCTCATCACAATATGTTTGTCTTGAACAGCCCCAGCTGACCTCACCAAGCCTGGAGGTTTGATCGGGAAAAAAACAAAACAAAGGTTTGAATCTCTGGACCAAATGGGAACATGTGGGTGGGGAATGTGACTCTCGGCCTTCTCTCAGCCACCACTGTTCAAAATGCCCTTGACCGAGACACTGAACTCAGAGCTGCCCAGAGGACTGCAGCAGAGTCTGCTTCCACTCAGAAGCTCTGCTCGTTAGAAACAACTGGATGTAAAGAGCGCTGGACGAATACCGTCTCCAATGAAACAACCGAAAGAGCTTCATGTGTCGCTCAGCTGCAGACATTTTAATCCGTTAGCTCAGTCAGCGCCTGGTGAACTGTTTCTGATGAGTTTGTGGAGGTCAAAGTAAAACATCTGTCTGATCAGATGTCCGGCTGTTAAAACCAGAGCTATTGGAATCAACTAGAGAATAGTTATTAATAATGTGATCATTAGAAACAATACCAGATACATGAAAATGGGTTTGATATGTTATAATCCTGCTTGCATCTTTGTCAGGTCAGAATGTTTATAGGCTGATCAGTTCAGGTGTGGACAACTCTCCAGCTACCTACGCAGGAAGATAAACATCCAAGAGCAACACGAGAGAAGGTGCACAGAGACAAACAATGATGCAACGGCGATACTTCAAAATATGGAGCATGTGGGCGACCCTGCAGATAAAAACACAGAGTGGTGAAGTTCAAAGTCCTAAAACCCAGAAATCATTCAGTGTCTTTGCACTTCAGGTTCCTCAGGCTCGAGATTTTTACTTGTTTTTCCTCCAACATAGAATATATAATTAAATGTCCCACAAATTAATTATAAAGCACTTATGTGAAAAAATGCAGTCACAAACAACTGGCTGAACAAGGAAGACAGTTTACCACAGAGCTTATTTTCAGCGATATTCCAAAATCCAATGCAAATGCACAAATACATGCATAAATATTATACTAACATATACCATCATTTCTGTGACATTGCTGCCATATCCAGAGAGAGAACAAGTAACAACAATAGATGGATATCGACCAGACGCTGTCGTTCAGAGAGCGTCACCCTGATGAAACCTCCGGCCTGTGACTCGTCTGCATGCTGCAGCAGCGTCTGATTCTGCCTCCTGTCTCTGTCACGGCCCTCTTGACACAGTTAGAGGTTGAATGGCCTCTTAAACAGCTGAGTGTGACGCCACATGCCTGGTGCTCCCCTCCAGGATCTGATGCTACTGTGAGGCTCTAGTTGTCTACCTGTTCCACAGGCTGCTCATTACACACATACTGTATTATATTTACACAACTGCATCTGATTCCCTGCTGTGCTGCCACGCAGCTGCAGCTCAGGTCGCTCCAGTGCAGCTTAGTGCTGATACCCAACGTAACAGTAAAGAGATGCAGGCCGGCTTAAATGTGTGTGTTCATGTCTCACACAGGGCTCAGTGTGTGTGCAGTACATCAGAAATCACCTTTATATATCACTTTCCAAAAAACAACTGTAGGAAGTCAACAAAGTAGTGCCGTCAAAAATATTGACTTTTCAACATGCATTGATTCTGAATATTTGAACATTTGCAATGAATTATCAATACACAATACACAGGTACCAGCTGCACCCATCACATCACGTGTGTGTGTGTGTGTGTGTGTGTGTGTGTGTGTGTGTGTGTGTGTGTGTGTGTGTGTGTGTGTGTGTGTGTGTGTGTGTGTGGCAGAGAGACAGGGTGGATGTGTGTGTGTGTGTGTGTGTGTGTGTGTGTGTGTGTGTGTGTGTGTGGCAGAGAGACAGGGTGGATGTGTGTGTGTGTGTGTGTGTGTGTGTGTGTGTGTGTGTGTGTGTGTGTGTGTGTGTGTGTGTGTGTGGCAGAGAGACAGGGTGGATGGCGTCTCTTCAGTGAGTCAGTCGGGTCTCAGCATCACATGTTAACTTTAATTGTTACAGACCTGGGATCTGTATTAACGACTGTGGTGTTGCACTCAGACACTGTGGGGGGCGCCAACGTGCACAAAATCTCTACTTAATGTTGCTTTAAGTTGAACAGACCTTTAACAACTTTCTAGGCAGAAACCCTGCACATCTTTTTTTTTTTAATGTGATATTTAATTTTACAACAGTCATTTTGTTTGAATTATTTTTTCCTCTTGGTATCTTCAGTTCTGAAGAAGCTTCTTGGATTAGAAGTGAAACTGAATGAGTCCAAAACACCTTCAACATTTTAGTAGTAGAGTAGAAGTTTAGACCTTTGTTACCTTTTCATCAGAAATAGATAAAGTCAGAAATAACAACAGAATAAATTGTCAGTGAACATGTTTTTGCGACTGGCCGATACTTTGACTGACACTGTCCTCTTTGTTTTGGTTGAATATGTGAAATATGTTTCCTCATTCAAACAGACGTGACATGTCAGTGGTAACAGTGAATAGTCTCCAGTTTCACAGCAGGTTGGGTTGTTCATCTGTTCGCCACTTAACTCTGGAAAACTTCATTTTTCTGGCAGCATTTCTAAAAAAAGGACCCGTCGTTCTCTCACCTACACAGACACACACTGTACTGTCTGTCTGCCTCATCATCTGTTGAGATGTGTTGTCCTCCCTCCTTCTCCTCCCTCCTTCTCCTCCCTCCTTCTCCTCCCTCCTTCTCCTCCCTCCTTCTCCCTGTCTCACACATATATAATGTACATCACGCACACATGAACACGGAGCGTGCACGATTGTTTTCTCTCTGGAAGGCAGTTTGGCTGCGTGCCAGCTCTCATTATCGCCGATATCTGTATACACACTGTCCACCCCCAGCCCCTTCCTCTGTCACATGCACACACTCCACACCGTCACTGCCCACACACACACACACACACACACACACACACACACACACACCACCACACCACTCATGCCGTGCATTCACACGCCTCTTAAAGACTGGCAGCGTGGCTGGTAACATGCTGGTTACATATGTTGTGCGCCTGCTGTCTTTGTCTGAGAAGTTGTTCGTTTGTGGCTGAGCACAAGCCTACGTGAGCCCAATGACAATAAGGAGTGGACCCTCGCAAGGGGAAGGGGGGTTGCCATCGGCTGGAGGAGAGGAGGTGCAGGGAAGAAAGGTGGGGAGGTGGGTGTGTGTGTGTGTGTGTGTGTGTGTGGGGGGGGGGGAGCTCATAGGGTGTGCAACACTGACCTCTAGTGGCCTGAATTCAGTGTTGAACACTTCTTTATCCAAGCAGCGGCAGGTTCTGAGGTTCTGTTCAGTCATTTCTCACAGTTTCAGTCTGTGTGTTTGAATCAAGTGCAAGAAATATTAAGGGACTACTGCCGTAATGAACTGTCCATCCGCTGTATGTTAAATTGGGAGAGCACAGATTAAAGACCTTGTGAGGATGATTTTTGCAGACAGAGTCGCACATCTTTAAATACGCCTGCGCTTGTGTCTGGAAACAGAAACTTCACGCTCCAATCAAAATGTGTGGGCACGACAACGCCTTTATGTTGCATGCCTCAGAAGAACATGACTTCATATCTTCTTTTTGCTCAAGAGTTGACAACAGTTAATGAGTATTTTATTGGATATATGTTAGTCATACTCCAGACTGCTGGCCCTGAAAATATTATTATTTTTAAAAAATAATGTACATCGCTGTTTATGCTGTTTATCTGTTTTGAGGTAAAAATGCTCTTGAAATAAGCAGGTTAGCGTTGCATCAAAATATCAATACTGAAAATTTGCAGTGCTCATATTGTGCAGTATTGATGCTTTTAACAGTCTCTGAGACACACACTGCTGCTGCTGTGTACCAACTGCCCCAAGAGTCAATATAGATGTTGTTGCTGTTAACACACAGGAAGCAAACATTATTATATTAATCTTTTCATGAAGGTCTGAAATATTATTCCCTCAGTGTCGTGTATGTTCCCCCATGTTCAGGAATATGATATTGAATATTGATATTTATCAAAATGTTGTATCAGAATCATAAATCCCAGTTCTGTGACATCATGTGTAGAATCCTGAATTATTAAGGCTGGAGTAAACAACTGTGATTAAAGATAGTTGAGAATTACGTCTCATCGTCCTGGGAGTCAGTCAGTTAAGGGAACTTTGACCCATAGCACTCTTCTTGCATCATGACGGTACATCACAGGAGCTGTTTGCTGTTGGCCGCGAACCATTTAGATTCAGTTTGGACCCTCTCAGGGAACCTCTGCTCAACAAATCTGTCAAAAATGCCAAAACCAACAGTGACTCCTTCTGGAACTTGTTCCTCTGAGCCACAGAGCTGCATTAGTGTCACTACAACTGTTAGAAACACATAAATGAGCCAGCTGACATCAATACAGTTACATACAATCAGTTACATTTGATTAATAGAAAAATAGGCATTGGATAAAGTTTATAGATGTCTCCAGTAAATATCCACTCCTGTGTGAGTGACATGAGCTGAACTACAGCTCCCAGCTGTTTAATGTCATCACCAGACTTGCTTATATTTCTATAATTGTGAGCATTAAATTTTAAGATTAAGACCTGAGTGCTTGTTTTTGTGACAACAAGAATTCATCACCAGATTCATGTTTAAAGTGATATTTTATGACGTTAGAATGAAACCAAACACAAATCAATAAGCTAACTAACACAGAAAACAGTATTTAATCTCTAGGTTTTGTCTGCCTTTCTCTACATCTGAACAGAGAACGGATGGAGGGCTGGTGAACTTTGTTCTCTGGCCTCGGTCTCGTCATCACAATCCCACCACATCTGTTCAGATTTCCCACTTGTTGTCTCGGAGGCCTGAGGGACAAATATGTCCTCCGAGCTCCTCACCGCTAATCTAGAAATATGCTAATGGCACCGCTCTGTGAATGGAGGGAAGATGGAGGCATTCATCGCCGCGTCGACCCATTCAAAGCTAGCGCGAAAGCTAACTCTTAACGAGATGAGTAGACGAGTAGACAGTATTAATTAGCTCACAATTAGCTCTCCCCAGTCTCAGACTAGCCACCAGCTGTTATCGTCTGAGGGATGTTTTTTTTTTTGGCCCAAAATTGGCCAGAGGTAGGTTGACAGGCCTCCTCACAGGAACAGATGGTGAATGCAAGGCTTGTTGGCAATCAGCACGTTTTTAGCTAATGACTTAATTAGCTATGCAAATTGACAAATCAGTGTGGATATTGTCATTTAGTTGAAAAGCTCACCTAAATTAATTAGCCTGATTAAGGCATAGTGGGGTGTAGAAGTGGTCGCTAGGGGGGTTTTGGGGATGGCTTGGATAAATAAACTGCCTCTCATCCAAGTGTGTGTGTGTGTGTCTGTGTGTGTGTGTGTGTGTGTTCTGAGTTTTGTGGCTGTTTGCGACTAGTTTTGTTTGTGTGTTTACATGAATGCGTGTGCCGGATTTGATGATTTGTGTTTGTTCTGTCTTTGTTTGTTCGTCTCTGTGGGATTCTGAAGTGTGTTTGTTGTGTACAGTACATAGGGTTAATCTGCATTCAAGTGCTCCTCTCAGTGTGTGTGTGTGTGTATGTTTTATGGTGTGATTGTACAGTAAGCTAATCTGGGTTTGTGTGCCAGTGTATGTGCGCTTGTTTGTCTGTGTGTGTGTGTGTGTGTGTGTGTGTGTGTGTGTGTGTGTGTGTGTGTGTGTGTGTTGCAGAGGAGATGGCTGAGATCTCCCAAGCCAGCAGCGTTGACACACATGGCCAGTGAAGCGTGCGCTCCATTTAACTGTACAGCTTCCTCCCAGGTTGCGGTGGGTGGCGCTGGGCTGAGGAAGGAAGATGAGATTCACAGACTCAGCAGCACACAAAGAAACGCAGCCGTGATTCAGAGCTTATCGATCGGTGTTTGAATTCACAAATTACACTCCAGTGATTATTTGTCAACTGAATCTGATTCACTTTGTTCATGAAGTGTGGAGGAATTTGACCTGAATGAGAATATAAAACAAGCACACCCTCCTAAAGAGATTCCTTCACATCACAACAGTCACGGATAACGCTGGGTAACCGATAAATCTCCCCCCGTCCCTGCTGTGACCCGCTTCACAGGGCCATCTCTCTGAAATATGTCTTACATGATGAGTATTGATTGGGGCGGGCACAGAGCGCTGGGGGAATCCGCTTTCTGTACGGGAAGGTTTCATTTGTACAGAGTGCGTCACACACACACACACACACACACACACACACACACACACACACACACACACACACAGAGTATAATACACACCATCAGTCGTAGGGTGATCCTTGCTCAGCTGGGACACACAAACATATCACAAACTGTATGCTTATGTAAAGGTCTCCGCTGGAAGCCTTCTGGATCCTGAATATAAAAATTCAATACAGACGTAATATCAGAAGTACAAACGATTGAACGTGTGAACACAATCAAAGAACTAAACTAAAGAACTGTGAACACACGAGCTGCTGACTGAAGTCTTGTAACGTTTGCCTCTGTGACCTTGTAGTATTTTTAACCCTCCATTTTAATAAGCGGGTGATTAAATTCCAGATTACGTGAAACCAGACGACATGCATATTCATCTATTTGAAGTAATGCAAATGTTATAAGTTCTTTTTTGGTGGATGTGCGTCCGCTTGATATTCAGATGGTGCGTTTGGTCTCAGAATTAGATGAAACAGATATGCATTAATTTCTTCTCTGGTGACTTCTCTCTCACTTTAGCATGTTAATTTTGAATCGCCCCGAGGCTAAGTGCGGACGCCCCGCACTAAACTGAAAACACATCTCGTGTGCCTGTTTGAGATTTAATTATATTTATGTACCAGCTTTAAACCGAGTGAGAGACTGATTAACTAAACCAAAAGTGAGTTCAGAGAAGAAGAGTACAAGAAAGGAAAGCTAAAGGACAAGAAATAAACACTGAATATCAGGAATAAATGACTCAACGGTGGTGAAATTATACAGACATGCAGCAAAATAATTGTACTTGACAAGAACTGTTGAAATAATTTGGGTCAGTCTAGCAATTATAATGAAATAAGTAAAAAATATTTTAAATTCTGCTTTTACTTATTAAGTGAAAGAGAATAAATACCATTTGAGGCATAAAAGTCATATGTATGATTTAAGAATAAACCATAAATCCATAGATAAAAGTTATTGAATAACTTATTAAATCTCATTATATAAAATAAATCTTAGTTGGCACAGACGTTTTGCAGCAAAGGAAAATTAATAAAAAAGAGTTAAATATGCGTCTATAAGAGATGCCACATAGTCCGTTTATCAATAAAACAAACGACAGTTTAAAAGATGACTGAGAGTATGGTGTTGGTCATTCAAACCCATTCAAAACCCCATTGGAAAAACTATGAATTTTAAGAGTGGTCCAGCAAAACACAAGTTTGTTTTGCTTTATCCAGGAAAATAATATGATACACAGCAGTGACCTCTCTTTATATTAAAGGTGCAATGTGTGCATGTGTACAATTAAAGCTGAAAACATTATTTAACATCAACAAAAATTATCAACAGAATACGAAGGAATAACAGTTTCGATATTGTGTGAGTTGCAGAGATATCTACTAACGTTAGCATGCTAACCAACTAGCCTCGTCCCGTCCTGGTCCAAAGCTCCAGTATTTGCAGTATAAACTCCAACATATCCCAGAGTCCCACTTTCAAGTGGTAGTCACATGGCTAACTGAGCCAACTACCTAACGGCAGTTAGTTAGCAGCAGGTAGCGGTTACTGCAGTGATTTACTGTTTGGAGTTCGATAAGTGGCACAGTCTTACATATTGCACCTGTAAAGCCAGCAATCAAAAAGCCAATGAAATGTGGATTTGGAGTGCGACACAGCTTGAGCATGATGTGACCTCCTTTGTTTGTGTCTGCCTCTCTCTCCAGGACGTGATGGTGGTGGGCGAGCCGACCCTGATGGGCGGCGAGTTCGGCGACGAGGATGAGCGTCTGATCACTCGTCTGGAGAACACGCAGTACGACGCCACCAACGGCCTGGACGACGAGGACGACTTCAACAGCTCCCCGGCTCTGGGCAACAATGCCCCCTGGAGCAGCAAACCCCCCGCCGCTCAGGACAGCAAGCCTGAGAGCACAGCGCCCCAGCCCTCACAGTAAAACTAGAGAGGAAGAAAACAGCAGATCCTCGGTTCCATGTGGACTGGACTTTTTAACCTCCCCTCTTCCCCTGATGGCAGTGCTTCTACGCCTCATAACATTGTACTGAATCAGAACCCCCCGACTGCAAACAGGCAGGTCCAGCCAAAATATGTCTGCTCTGGATATTTTCTTCTTCTCTGAATCACTGTAACATCTCAGAGAACACTGGGAACTGGCAGCATTGCACAGCAATATCCACACGTCAAAGACAACAAATGCATACACGTCGTACGTATGCAGCTATAATGTAAAAATAGAAAGGATTTTTTTTCAAGATTGCAGTGGGAAGATTGCAGCTCAAATTCTCCTCCTCGGACCCTCAGATTCAAACGTCTCGTCTGGTGGAATACTCCAGCTGTGATTGGTTGACCTGCAGGTCACAAGTCATCATGCTGACAGTAGACAGTGGGGGGAAAAGAAGAAGAAGAAGAAAAACAAATACGATGTCTGAAAAAATGGCGAGCTCATCGTGGAGAAGTTGTTTTTTTAACAGCCAATGGAAGCATCGAACCACATTGAGACAAATGAGACATCGTTTGAGGCAGTTGCATTTTTATTGGAAATTCAGTTGGCTGTCAGTTTGTTTCTGCTGTTGCTGTTTATTTCCATTTCCAATTAAGAGGAAATAAAAGTTCTCTACCGCTCTGGACTTCTTTCAAACGAGGGAAAGAATCGTCTCCTTGGATTGTTTTTTCCACTTTACTGCGGCCGTCACAGATTGTGATTTCATGCAAACCAGTTTGATTGTGTTTGTAGTCTATTGGTATTTTGCTTCTCTCAGAATCCTTTGCAATCACGTCGTAATTTTGCCGATCAGTATGTGAACTTTTGCCGACACGCATCGATGCATTAATGTTGATTTTTTTTTTCTTCCCTCTTCGACAAATTGGACTTCTTTCCCTTTAACGACCTACTCCCAAACTGATACTTAAGCCTTTTCCTGCATGATTTTATAGGATTTTTATTTTGTTTGATATATGTACTTTTTAAAAAGAAAACACATCAGTCTGATTTTCCTTTTGGGTTCATCAGTTTGGGAACACTGTTACATGGTTTGTAGCTCTGTAAATAGAGGTGGAATCTATTTTGTCCACTGTAAATCAGCCACTGAAACCAGTTTGGATATGGCAGCTGTTTTGTTTTTGTACAGGAGGTTCAGATTTCTGTTGGGTGGTTTGGATGGACGCTGGTTGGCCTCTAACTCGCTCTAATGTTCCCTGTCTTCTTTAGCTAGTGCAGAACCAAAGCCACAGAGTTAAACACGTCTGGAAAAGAAGAAAACAATCTTTCATTTGGAAAAAACAAGGCACAGATAAAATCCCATCCACCCCACAGAAATGTCTGAGATCCTGTATTTGTGTTCACAATTGTTCTTTAATCTTTAATTGAATTGATATTATATCCCTGATCTCTTTTGTTGGACTTTGCTTTTAAAATGGGCGAGAAGACAGCGACAGATGTCTTTATACAATTGGATCTTATGGGTATTTATTTGTGCATTTGTAAGGAAGCTAACACATTTCTAAATATGTTTGAGCCTAGTATTATTAGACACCATTTGTACATTATATAGCAGAGGTGTTCAGTGTCATATCTGATGTCTGGTATGTATGCTTTACCATTATGTGTGCCAATAAACCGTGCTTACAGAGGTGTCGCATTTCATTTGCGCGCGCGCGTGTGTGTGTGAGTGTGTGTGTGTGTGTGTGTGTGTGTGTGTGTGTGTGTGTGTGTGTGTGTGTGTGTAGCTTCTGTTTATTGGGTTATTAACTCTCACCTGTTTACCTGAGGTGGAGGTGGAGTTGACACCCTCACCTCCACCTCAACAGACTGGAAAAAGTGATTTAGCTTCATTTCTGATTCAACTCTTGGAGTTAATCTCATTACTTTAATTTTAACACTCTCTCTTTACCTGAATCAGTGTTTTTATTTTATTTAAAAACATTTTAAGTAGAAGTGACTGATGCTTTCGGGAGCACAGTACAGTCTCACTCAACACATTTCTTAACTGAAATGTCTTATTTGTGCTGTATTTACATGTTCCTGCTGTCAGTCGGTGAGAAAAGGAAATGATTTGCTGCGTCCGTGACGACTTCTGATGATAAATGATCAAGTGATCCAACATAAACATCTTGTTCTAATATCAGTCTCAAAAAATAAATAAGAAAAAGTGTATTTTCAGAGCCGCTGTTTAATGATCACATTGGAAGAAATCTGTTGCAGATGAACCACAGATAAGGTTGAGATTATAAGGATGCAAGATAAAGTGAACACATCATCAGTATCTGTTGATAACAGTGTTAAAATTGAATACAAAATGAACATTTCTGCTGATATAACAGGCCGATTAGATGACACTTTAATTTTGCCCATGCAGTATTGGCCGGTGACTAAGTATTCAGCAAATGTGAACATTTTGAAAAGCATGTCTGCTTTGAATACTCATGATAACATGTTAATATGTTACTAGTTAAAATGTTATATACTTGAGTCTTTTAATGGCGCTTTTGACTGATACTAACCCACTTTTATTATTTGTCAGCTTTTTTGTTAGTTACTTGACCAATAACAAGCGTATGAATCCATGATGACATTAATCATTAGATGAACAGTTTAAAATTCAACCAAGTAAAATAGTAAAATCACATCAGTACAGGAGTAATAATATTAATCTAATCATATGACATATAATAATAGAACAGTCACTGGAGCCAGAGTACTTTTACAGTCTGGTACTTTTACACAAGTAAAATGTCTGAAAACTTCCTCCACCACTGCAGGTGAGCGGCTCTGTCAGAGCTCTCCTGAGTTCGTCTCTGTACCGGCTCCATATAAATCTTGACTTGCCTGGGCCTGTGAGAAGCCACTGGTTACCTGAGTTACCTGACTGCTTTTTAAAAAGTAAAGTAAAACCTGGAACGTGTACGAGCCAGCAAAGTTCTCCAACACAGAACTGAGTAGAAACAGCCTCTGTGCTGTTGTTGGGTAAACTTTACATCCAAGACAATCTGATGGAGCTTTGGCGACACCAAGTGGAAACAGCTCGGTACTGCAACAACGTTCAATTATACTGTGTTACTTTATTAATAATTTAAGGAAGTTATTACAGTTCTATATGTTTATTACATTTTCTGATTTATTCTTTCTAATAGTACATACATAAGATCATTGTCCCATATAACAACTGTAGATTAAGCATGACAATAATATCAAAATTATTTTTATTATTATTATTATTAGTAGTAGTAGTAGTAGTATTATCATCATCATCATCATTATCATCATAATGATAATAATAATAATAACAATAATAAAAATAATACTTTGTGACTTTATTGTTATGGCAGGTATAGCACCTTTCACAGCAGTAATGCAGCTCAAAGTACTTTACAAATGAAATTGCAAGCACCAAGGGCTTCACATAAAAAAGACAGACTGAAGATAAAGACAGGGAGAGAATGATGTAATTACTGTGTGATAAAATGGAAAATAAAACACATTTTAAAATAAAAATAAAAATGCAATATATATATAATATATATTATATTATGGTATTATTATAATATATTATTTTATAATATATTATTATATTATGATACAATCATTTAAGTACAGAATACAAGTTGAGGGAAAACTAACTCTACCTTTCATTCAAATATTTAAAACAAAAAAAGATTGGACACAATGTAATAATGAATCTAATGAATGTAGCAGGCCTACTGGTTGGCCTAGTTTGTTAATCTAATGGCTTTTTGAGTTTTTAAATTAGCCCAAAAAGGTATTAGACCCGACATGTTTGTTATTTGTTGTTGAACACTTGATCAGATTCCACACTGAGTTGTTTCAATATGGCACAAATAGTCCTGTAAACTGTTTATATAATTAAATTAAATGTATTTGTGTGTATTTTTGGACAGGTGTGATATCTGAGTAAAATCTGTAAATTAGTTTAAAAACAGAAACAGGTGAATCTACCCAGTGACGTCCAGTAACGTCCTCCTGTGACGTCGTTTGTTTTGTACCGACACTCTGATGACGTAGCACGGGGCGACGCGGCGGGGCGGCAGTGACGGCGGCCGAAGCCAAGATGGCGGACTTGTCGGGGACAGAGCTGTCAGAGGAGAAAGAAGCAGAAATTGAGCTAAAGAGAAGACAGAAGCGACCGTGGGATGAGTTGCACAAGTCAGGAAAAATCGGTTTGACCGCAGAACTGCCGGAAACTTTGGGATTTTATGACATCAGCGCTGTCAGGAGGGAGCAGCGGGAGCAGCGGGAGCAGTCCGCAGGTAAACGGTCCCCGCTGACGCTACTGACGGTACTGCTAATGAACTGAACACCTCTAATGCGCCTTCTTTCAGTCCGCAGACTCCCTGCGTTAGCACTGTTGACTCTGTGACCTTTTAAATGTTCAATTTGAACGATAACCACAATATTTCCTGATCCAAACAAGTGAAAAATGCTTCGGTAGTGAGCAGTCCGGTCTGAAAGTAAACATCCAGAACTGTTAGCTGTTGTTGTGTAGCGCTCACTCTCAGTGCTAGCTTGATTAACTAGCAACTTTAGCAATTAATAAAGTGTCTGTCGCTTATTAAACCTGCCTGTAGCCGCTATTCTGTGACGAACACAGAAGAGTCCTTGTTTAACAGTAGTTCCGGATCTTCTTTCTCGATGTGTAGCTGCTGTATTAATGTTAATGTCCAGAGAGAGTTTGCATCGCTGCTTAAACCGTGAGAGTGAGGAGTAAACCTTAAACACACACAGAACATCTAACGGTTGTAACCTCAGCGTGGCTGTGAGTCATGGTTTTCAGGTGTTGCACCCGATTCTGCAGTTTGATGAATTTATGCAAACTTTAAAAATTATCATTATTGTATCTCCTAAAATACAGATATTGTAAAGAAAACATGTCACATGTTAGACACAGAGAGAGTCCGTCATTTTTGGCAGGTGTGATAGTAAAACTTTAGTGCAGGGACAAAATTTGAGACTTTATCTAAAAAAAAACATTCAGGCTCCACGTTTGCTAACAGTCTGAATCTGTAACCTGTCAGATTCTCTGACCTCAGAGCAGAACTACAGCTACATCACTGAAACAGGGATGACACTACAGCAGGTAATGTTCTCAGTTATTTACCTGTGGTGCTGCAGTGGTCTGAGACTTTCACAGCAGGGTAACCATCTTCCAATGTATCACAGTTTCACAGAATACATTACTGCACAATTATTATTGTTGATATAATTTACAGTAACTTTAAAGGTAAACAGAAGGCAAATATTTTATTGTAATTAAATTAAATTAAATATTGATATTTTAAATAACACTGTTGTGGCAGAATTCAAAACCAGTAATAAGCGTACAATGACCGTCAATTTTAACATCACTTGAAATTCTGCTGCCCAAATTACCCAAATGTCTGTTTAATTCAACACATTTTCCAAAACCAAAAGATATCAATATGATGCAAGATACAATGAGTTGTATTGTCTGAACATGTAACATGTACCTGAAATTCCTGATTTTGTTTGCATCATTTCTGGACCACACACAGTCAGATGGATCCTTATTTGACCAAGCATGATGAATTTATCCAGTCCAAGACAAGTGCAGGGCACATCACATGTTAGGTAAATAAATACTTAACAGGATGAAGCGTGAATACTTCAGACACTGCAGATTAGATAAAAGCAAATTTGCACAAGAAGTAAAATAAACAATTCAATTAAAATATATTTCATTGTTCTCGGGCACTGCTTGTGGGTGCTCGATAAACGTGAAACACAGGGACATTTTTTGTGTCAACCCCATTGAACCCCAACATGTTTCAGCTGTATGCTTGACTGAGACTTTAACAGCAAAACTGTCATAAGTTGAGTCAACATTATACTTTTAGGCCATGTGATGTTTAATATACAATGAGATCCTATTTGTCTCTGGTTTATGAAGCCCGACATGTTTGACAGGTTCTCACAGGTTGAAGTGAAGCAGAAAGAATCTGAAGACGGTACGGGAGCACCGACTGAAACCATTCACCAAAACTTCTTTCACTGCATTTGTTAAAAACAGGGAATGGGTACTTCATGACAAAATATGTCACTTTACTTTAATTTGAAGTCTGTAATCTTTCTTTGAAGAGTTTCTAATGCATGTAACTTTATCATTTTGGATTGTTCCTCTAAAGTGTGTGTCTAAGTGTTTTTCTTGATGTAAGGATGCAGCGTTTGTAAATTGTATTTATGGTGCATTGAATCAAACGGTGAGCTAAAAACATTATTAAACTCTGTTTCCACCGTTCACAGAAGTTTCCCTCTCTTTCAGTTTGCAGGGGACACTGTAAAGCTTGGCGCTCTCATTGTGTTGATAGTTATGGTTGTAATTGTTGCAGACAATAGCATTGTGGTAACACTGCTGCTCAAATGTTGTTCCAGATCCATCGTTGTCGCGCTTCATTGCAGCAGAGCTCACCAGAGGCTACTTCCTGGAACACAATGAGGCAAAATACACCGAGCGCAGAGAGAGAGTTTACACATGCATGCGCATTCCCAAGGAGCTGGAGAAGGTACCGCATAATACTCACCCTGAACTCAGCTGCCCCCCTTTCTCTTCATTTAGCTCCATCTGTCTGCTGTCAGACAAACACAGATGGCAAAGTCATGTTTACAGCTCACAGTCAGCCCGTAACTGTTTCAGACTGATTCACTCCTAAACCTGATAACATGTTCTGCACCAACACTGAACTGATAAGATAACTGGCAGATTTATCAACTCAAAGCTTTGTAATCAGTTCACTGTTCTGGTCATTCATTAAGTTCTGAATACCAAAGATTTGTTGCATAAAGCTTGACTTTTTCTGCCAAAAATGCTGAAATCAGTCTCAGCTTCTTGCAAGGTTCTGTATCGATCTGATACCATGTAATTTATTGATTGGAAATGGTTCTGCTGGTAGAAGAAGTGACCTGTGTAACCTGATGCACATCTATAACATACAGTAACATCCATGCAGGCCTTGTAATATTCAGTGTTATGGTTCAAAATTACAAATCAAGTACAATTTGCACAATGTAGAACGCACTCTGTGTGAGGATGAAACCTCCTTCCAGGACAGACAGACATGTAATAGATTCATAAACAGAACAGACCAACAAACAGAGTGATTACAGATTTCAATGACAAAATACCTGATACAGTTAGAATACAAAATAAGTGTGAGGACTGTGGATGCAGGAGGATGACGAGGCAGGTCGACAGCCACACGACTGTGAGAGAAAGCTATGGAGAGAAAAGAGCCTATGTATGTATGTAACCTATGTATGTATGTATATTAACACGCTAGTATCAGATGGGGATCCTCCAAACATCAGGTATCGTATCTTGAAGTTAAAGCTTCTCAATCGATGGTATGACTGGTTCGGTTTGCCCATGTCTGTTGTGAACTTTATATTAGCATTTGGTCGGATTAAGTTTTCAATTTTAGAAACATCACATTAGACTTCAAAAAAACTTAGCATTTTTTTTCAAGTGATCTGTTTTTTAACAAATGAATAATGAAAAGACTATCCCGTTATGAAAGTAATCGGCTGCATTATTTTGCACTTTAACATACTAACACACGCAATTTAGTATTTCTAATTGATCTATGTAAAACTATATTATATAAAAAACAACCTGTTTATTTTTGTTGTTCTTCTTGTGAGCCACCAGGTGGGAGTGTTGACACATAAAATGAGGATTTATCTGAACCATGTGATTCCTCTTTCCTGGAGAGGATTACATACTTTAAAATGACACCTGGTAATAGCTAATATTTATATAGACTTGGTTTCAACATTTAACATGTGGAGAAGACTGACACAAATTTAGTATTAATTAGTTATACTAATGCATTATTATGCATTATCAAATGCACTTTGTTACAGTGTTCTTTTTGTGTGCGTGTGGTGTAAAGGTCTGTATGTTTCCAGAGTAGAGGAGACCCTCTCTCTACAGCCGAGTCCAGACTAATGTAGCTCCTGCTGACTTGGTTTTTCCTCAGGGGCAACAGAGGAATGTGTGTAAACATTAAAACACCTCCAGAGAGTTCACGAAGTTAAGCCGACTAACCAACTTCACCCCCAGCTGACAAGGCCCCAAGAAAAGTCACACAGAACCCACCAATGAGAGACAAACCCTCCCACAAACATCAACCCAAACACACCCCTGTCTTAATGTTGTAGCAGCAAGAAGACATCAGCTGGCTTACATTAAACACATAAAACAATCTTTTAAGATGATATGAAAATGACTTCTATATGGGAATCTGAAAAGGTATGTGCCTGCTGCATCACTGAGTTTAGCTGTAGTGGTTTGTAGTCACACATGCAGTGGTTTATTAGCTTTTCCCTCGATGGAGAGGAGACAGAAAATAAGTGAAGTTACTTTATCAGCTAGAATTTTGTGGGTGCTCCAGCATTTTTTATGATCTCAGTTAATTGTTAGTTATATGGACAATATTTATCTTTCACGATGATCACCCAATGTGCCTACAGACTTGAAACAATTTATATTGCTACTGCTGATCGTTGTTGATCTTATCTGAGAGCATATTGTCGTAGTTTAACCTGGAGGTGTAACTGTGTGACTTTTTGCATTTCAGCTGATGATCTTTGGCTTCTTCCTGTGCGTGGACGCCTTCCTGTACGTCTTCACCCTGCTTCCCCTCAGGGTGCTGCTGGCTGTGCTCCGCCTCCTCACCCTGCCATGCTGTGGTTTCAGGTCAGAGCCCAAACACACCCTCTCCAACCTATAAACACACAAAACAACACTATATATTTATACTGGCATACCATGAGAAATCTACAGACTGAATAGAACCCTGCATAAAATGTCAAATACAGTGAATTAGTCAGACAGCAGCACACGAGCCTCAGGTATGAGCACACATCTGGCTGCACTAGTAAACTAAAATTCATTTTTCATCATGATAATTTATCTTTATTTTGTCCAAAATATTCCGACACATTTGACGATTTGATTCTGATTTCAGTTGTAGGGTCATAATTTGATTCCATATTTATTATAACATTTTTTCACCCTACAGGGCTATGCCATTGTAAAACCACTGAGTCTTAATGTATTAATATAAACAGATAATTTGTTCCATGCTTTGACCACCGTCTTATACTTTTCTTTAAAAAGAAACGAGGCATCAAGTGTGATAGCACTGCCATATCTTTTCAGTGTCTTATGATCAACAGCCTACAGTACAGACTGTAGGAGCAAATGCTGATTCTGATATAAAGGAAAGCATCGATTTAAACAAGTGTTCCAAAAGTGTAATGATCCCTTAAATGTTGTTATCAAACACTTTTGACAAAGATCTACAGTGGTGTGATATTTTACAGTTTTCATATTAAAATGTTGATATTGTTGCAAATCAGGCAGCATATACATGCTGATACTGATGTACCTGTGATATTGACAAACCAATATATTGTTTTGACTCTTGCACGGTCCAATTTTAATAATCTATTTAAAAATCCACTGCAGTGCAATTATCTAAATTATCTAAAATTGTGACACCCCGAGTGTATGAGCAGGTTTTGTGTTAATGTGAGGGATTTGGTGTTTGGTATATTTGGTGTTTTCCTCTTGGGTATTTTTTTAACAAGAACACACCTTGTGAGAAACGTTTGTTTTGGTTTCTTTCTTACAACATTTTCATGTGTAGCAAATGTTTATAACTTTATACAGAAAATGTTCATATTCTGTGTAGTGGTAATAATACTATGTATATATAATATAAATTATACAGCTACTCCACTACAGTAATATTTCACCAGTCCATTACTTTTGCTTGCAACATTTTCTTTAACAGCTGCAGTTTTGAACATAGTATGGGATTTCCTTTTTGACATGGAACCAAAATAGACCTTAAAGACATTCTGGTTAAGATCTGTCCATTTACTTATTGTTGTGTAACTAATGTTCTGTGTCTGAGACAGATTATGCTTTCATGTATCTAAATAAAATGCCTGTATGAGTTACTTTATAGGTCTGAAAGGTCTGAAAGTTAATTACATTTCTTGATAATAATTTTGACAATTGTACAAAAGATCACAAAAAAAAGAGAAGAACAAACCTCCATATAGATTTTAGCCAACTGTCAGTCAGCTCATGTGTTTTGATACACTTTGTGTTGTGAATAGTTGTCTTCTGATATGTATCGTATGTACTAATGTAACTGAAGAGCAGTGTAGTAATCATACAGCTTCAAGGAATTTTCACCCCCCGATGGTCGCTGCCTGTCCTCCTGCCTGCCTCACCCTCTCTCTGATTCTCCCCTTGCCTTCCTCCCCCCTGCAGGGCACACACATGCCCGTTCTGCAGAAGAAGCAGGTAACGCTCCCTGAAGCCTGTGAAGGCTTCATTAATGTCATCACTGTCTTGACGGTCTCCACGTCCATTCACCAGTTCCTGTTCATCTCCATGTGTCTGTTAATACACAGATCACGTCATGTTCCATCCTCCCAGCCTGAGCCGACATGTTGGTTCCTCCTAAGTTTTGTTTTTTCACCCAGGGAAGGTTTGCTGAGAGTGCATGCTCATTCTCATCACAATCATGTTGCTTGTCAGTGGTACAGCTGCACATGCTTAAACTGGAGGGCTGCCTACTGTACAGGTCCTCTGGAACAGTTCGCGGCTCATTTGTGTTGTTTAAAGGCTTCTTTTGACAGTTGCTGTGGAGGAAGCTGTTTCCTCTCCCTGTACAGAAACCCCAGCTGCTATACAATTGCAAACAGCTTCTTTTTGGTCACAGTTTGGCTTCTCTAACAAGGTTTTGCATCAGAAATCAACCTTGCTGCTCTTTTTCTGGAGTCTTGATGCCCTCTGCCAGGCTAGTACAGTATGAATAGCACATAGTCATGGCTGCTTGGAATGCAGCACATAGCTGACTGCTCTCAAACATACATATATTCATGTGTGTTATAATAAGGAGATAATGCTTGTATAATAGAGATAGTGAGGGCTGCTTTGTACAGGCTACACTACCAGCCGGCTGCAGCAGCTTTGCCTCCTGAAAGCTGTGTGTGTGTTTGTGTACTTGGCACATGTTGGGGATAAGATGCCTCAGCACCTTATCCAGCTGAATACCAAATCTGCTGTTTACCAACACGTTTCTCATAGAAGTGCTTAATTTCCATGAATGAGTCAAGATGTGAACACCGGGTGGAGCTGTAGCCTCAGAAAACCAAACGACAAGACGTCTTCACAGTTACAGAGATGCCTCGTGGGTAGAGCCCGATTTTATCTATCATTTATGTGAGTTCACCTCATCAGTGTAATTCCTGATGTACTTGATCAAATGTAAACTCAATGTATTCAAGCTAAACTCCAAATCTTCTTAGTTTATCCGTTGGACAAAAATACCAAAATGTATTTGTTGTGATTCACAGATTCAGGAGACAGTGAGACACCCGACTTGAGCTAATTTACACATCTTCCCAAAATCTGGCACCTTTTTTTCCCTCTCTCAGACTCGGCTCCTAAAATAGTTCAGCTCTCTACAGCTTCCAGCCGCCTATGTCTTCCATCTGAATGTCTTTTTCCTCTCTTATGTTTTAAAAGTGTGAGGGCTGAGAAGTAGCCCTGTGATGCAAGATTGATCAACAACCACTTAAGTTAATTAAGGTAATAATGACTGTTAGAGTAGTTCATTGTTGATCTGCCATGTGTTGTGCACTAGTGAGTTGTTTTAGCATTCGTTTGTGTGGTTCATGGTGATTTAGAAGTAGAAGAGGGTTCAGCTTGTGCAATATTTCATGAGATCGCTGATGTTGAGAGCGATCGGGCTGCAGTCGTTCAGCCTGGCACTGCCGGACTAATTTGCACATGTGAATTATATGAGTCTTATCACTCTCAATTTCCAAGGAACCGGCATGGATCAAAATGTCTCTGGACACACTGTGCCCATACATGTGCAAGTATGAGAGATCTTGGTTTGTTTTAAAGCAGGAAAAATTGTTGGCCTAGTCAATGACTCCAGTCACAGCTAAACAGTAAAATAAACTGCTCTGAAAACTTGTTAGGCAAGAAAAAGCCGTGCAGTAACAGAAACTTTATTCATATTTGCTCAGCACCACATACTCTGACTGTCTGACTTTGTGAGCCTGGTTGATCCTTCAGAATGGAAGCAAATGGATAGAAGTACAACCAATCAGAGCACCAAAACTTGTAATGTGCATTTTCCAATCTGGACCAGTGACACTCCTCTGTCAGTCATTGTATCAGACCTGCCCCCTTCTGTATAAACAGTTGTGGTTGGAGTAGTCACGGGCCGGTGTGGTAGAACTCTTTCTGAAGAAGAGGACAGCCAGATGTTTCTGCCATCACAAATGAAACATGAGCTTAGCAGATTTGTCTGGTTACATCTTTGTGCCAGTGTTGTAAAATAAATAACCAGCAGCAAACACGCTGTCAAGTTGAATGTATCATGTGTGGAAACCATGATGCTCGTGAATCTTTTCATGGTTGTTTTATGGTCAGCTGGGCGAGTGGATGAAACGTTTTACTCTGGCTGGTGTTGGTGGTGGCTGTAGACATATAGACCAGCCACACAGCTGACATGTGGAATATGCAGGACTTCTTAGAGTTAAGCTCTCTCTCTCTCTCTCTCTGGCTCTTCCCAGTTATCCCTGTCATAGTAAATACTAAATAACTGGCCCTATGGATTTGTCAGCCCTCCTCTTAACATGCTCCCAAGCTGCCGCTGCCATTTCTTTGAAAGCTGCACATGTTTTAAACACATATTACCCATTAAAAGACATGACGTTGTTCTTGCAGTTTGTGACAACAGCTTAGTAGCCAACACCATTTAAAGAATATCTGTTGAAAAATGCTGAACCCATTACAAATATTTCCATAAAGATGGATCCTGAAACACATATGGTTTTCTTTGTTTGTGTGCTGTAATCTGTTTGGTAGATAAGAACCACAAAGGTTTAATCTAGAAGAAACACAGAAACAGATGTATTAAAAAGAGATAAAACTTATTATTGAGAAGAGTTTCAGACCAAAGGAGATAGTACTTTTAATATTTAATGTTGTGTTTTTGTGCTGTCACTACCTGTTTCCATTTCCTTTATGTGGGATAAAGAATAACTGTTTACCGCTGTTTGTGTGTTCTTACTGTTTCCTCACATTTTATGAGTAGCAGAGACATTGTAGAGCAGGAGTCAGTCATGTTTGCTATCTGGTGTTGTAATATATCAGGGCTTATATCATTGTTATTGTGTGGTGTCACAATAACAATGATATCAAGTGTGGAGAAATGTGGGTTTTAATGCTGTAAACACTTGTATGTGTTCATGCAGTCAAGATTATATTTTTAGGTGGTAAATATTTGTTTTTGTCAGCCTACATGTGAGTTAAATCTGACTACCAACACATTTAATCGTTCACTTAAGATATTCAATGGCAGGCTGTCGTGTGTGCATGTGAGGCATATACATCTCAGCATGCAAATCTGTGTTACAATGTTCTGAAAGGTTTGTCAAGTGTGTTTTTATATTCATGAGCTGTGTGTGTGTGTGTGTGTATGTATGTGTGTGTCAGTGGGTCTCGGCTGCTGCAGCCAGCGCAGGTGTGTGACATGCTGAAGGGTCTGATCCTGGTGCTGTGCTTCTCCATGATGCATTACGTCGATTACTCCATGATGTACCACCTGATCAGAGGACAGTCTGTCATCAAACTCTACCTCATCTACAACATGTTGGAGGTACCTCACACAACAAATAAGAATAAAATGCAAGATGTGCAGAAGAGAAAAATGGATTTTCATGACTGATTAAGCTAGCTGCAGCCCAGAGATACATTTTAAATGGCAGGGTAGGATCTCACCCTGACAGAGAACTGTACGATTTGGATTGGATTCTTGAAATAAAAACCAAACATCAAAAATACAGTAAATAACTAGATGATTCATGTAGGTAAGTTAAAAAAGGAACATTAACTAAAGCTGTGGTTTGAATACATGTCTTTATTCTTGTATGAAGTAATGATGTGTCTGATGTGTTTTTCCTCTGTCAGGTGGCCGACCGCCTCTTCTCTTCCTTTGGTCAAGACATCCTGGACGCTCTCTACTGGACGGCCACAGAACCCAAAGAACGGAAAAGAGACAGTATAGGAGTCATTCCTCACTTCATCATGGCCGTCTTTTATGTCTGTATCCTTCTTTGAATCCGTGGTAGGATTATGAGATTCTTAAATCTCAGTACGTGAACTAAAGTGATTCGAATTTTCTTTACTTTCTAACTTCCGAGCACAATGTTTGGCGGACGAAATAGAGTTACAGTCTGATGAAACGTCCATAACTTTTTCTTTGTGAGCTGTGAAATGCTGAAAATAATGAATGAAGCCATTAAGTGGAGGATGACTTGGCTGACAGTCACCAGAATGAAAGGGCAGAGGCTCTAACTCCAAGATACGTTAAAACATCTCATTACTGTTGATGGTCACAGCTCAGCTGTTTTCAGGCTTTGAGCTTATGGTTTTCATTAGAAGGCAGTCTGTGTAACTATCAAGATGTGTTGTGTTTAATTTAGTTTTAATGAAAAGAGATTTGTTTTCCTGAGAGGCTGTTTGTCAGTCCTTCATGCCATCCTCATCATGGTCCAAGCCTCCACCCTCAACGTCGCCTTCAACTCACACAACAAGTCCCTGCTCACCATCATGATGTCCAACAACGTCAGTGTACACACACACACACACACACAGAAAGATAATGTATTCCACAACAATCTGCCTGCTTGATTGTTTAAGCAGCTGCATTGTTCCTCAAACAATATCCATGTACATATGCTCACAAACTACATTTAACTTAAGTCATTTGTATGCAGATGCATCCCATTAAAATTCAACTTGGCACGTTGATGATGAAATGTTTGTGTTGCAGCTGCAACAAGATGCTTTGTGTTGTATTTTCCGGCTCATTTGCTTTCTTTCTTTGTTCTTCTCCTTCTTCACAGTTTGTGGAGATCAAAGGAAGTGTGTTCAAGAAATTTGAAAAGAACAACTTATTCCAAATGTCCAACAGTGGTAAGAGATTTAATTTCCTGACAGCAATTATACTTTTAATACAAAGTTTAAAAAAAAATAGAATAAAAAACATGTAAATACAATGGTGTGCTTTAATATTGTTGGGTTCTTTGTGGTGTTGCCAGTCTGCATAGAAATTACAAAATGTAAAAAAAAATGTAAAAGTATTCAGAGTCTGTGTTGTGTGATTATCAAGTGCTCTAAAAACAATTAGTGCTTTACTGCTACTCCTGAGTGTACAACATGGGAAAAGATTGATTTACTGAGAGGATCTCTGTATGATGATCAGTTTCAGCATCGGTCAGTATTTCATGCATCCAGCTGTAATGACTGTCTGATACTAGGCAGCACATTTTTTGCTGACTTTCTACTCTGAATTTTTACTGACCTGTGCTACTTCAGAGTCAATCATGTGGATGACACATACACACATACATTTTTTGGATAGATGCATGACTGACATTTATTTAACTTTTATTTTGTGAAATGTTTTTCTTAAATGCTGTCAAACTGCATAAAAATGTAAATTACAGTAATTCAAAACTAGGACAGACCTAACTAAAAGGGTTTATTTCTTTGCTTTTTTACATACTACCCTTTAACAAATGTATCTTTTTGGCTTTGACAGACTAAACACAGAGATATTAAATTAGTGCGTGTTTCCGTTTTGATTCCCCGAGGCTTACAGTGGTCTAATGACAGCAGAGAACAATAAGTTCAGTTGTTTACAGAGCTGAGCAGGGTCAATCTGTCATTATCAGCAGAATTGATGGTGTACTGAACGTCTACAGCTGTGTCTTTAGATTATATAGATGATGTTTTGTCAGTGTGCAATATTGTGATTATACTGAAATCTGCAGTAACAGTGATATGCTGCTAAAATGTAAGAACAGTGATTTATTTCAGACTTCTCAGAGCATAAAAATGACAGATTTCACCCTTTAACACCTCAGCTGCAGTACCAGGATACTAATCATGGGTGAAAGCAACTTCACTGCAGTTGTGTCTTATGTTGCTGCTTCTGATCCAAGTTGAGATTGTAATCACACATTTCTTTCTTTCTTAATATCTGTAGATATCAAGGAACGATTCACAAGCTACGTTCTCCTGCTCATTGTTTGTCTCAGGAATATGGAGCAGTTTGCATGGAACCCAGGTAATGATGTGTTTCCTCAAACTGCAGTTTAGTAGTTTATTTTTATATGTTGTAGTAAATTCAAACAGACAGCGTTCTGCCCCAGGTCTGTTCACCACAGTGCTTCTGAATTTTTGAAAACCTCCACAAATGGTCAGTGCTTGTCATGACAAAATATTCAGAGAATCTGCCGAGCAGCTCCTTGCCTGCTGTTGTGCTCTTGGTTGACCCACTGCAACACCTTTGGGATCTGTCTCTGCAACAGACCTCAGAGCAGAGTGAGCGGTGGGAGCTGGGAGTTGTGTGACAGCCCTCTGAAAACAGTCAGCTCCTTCTGCCAGTCTCACAACCTCACACACACACTAGATGACAGACGTGGCCTGTCAGCAGAAATCATAACACTGATGTGCTAATACTAGCAGAGCTACAGCCTTCTGTTGCTAAAGCAGAACACAAACCACCCAGGTGATTCCCCATAAATCAACTTAACCTCCATCCTGCATTAGAGACGCCTGCTCATCTTTGTTTACATTTGACAGAACTAACTAACTTCCACTCAGCAAGCTGACCTGAGATAAACACTTTTTGATAATTAAGATCAGCTTCAATATTAAAGTTTATTTGAGTATACAATCAGAGTGCTTCCTCCTTCTCTGCCTCTCAGCCACCCTCGGCTATATGGATCATTTAGTGTCTTTCAGCTCTTTGCTTTAGTTTTTCGACCACAACTCTATTGTTTTGATTCAATCTCACAGACAAAGTGAGTTTCCATAGTGGTTCTTCGGACTAAAAAGAAAAGAGTTATATTTGTCAGGCGGACAGAAACAAAACTCCAGTGAATGCTGATGTTGCTTTGTGTGCTAGATGTGCGAAGGTGCCAGCACATTGAATCCTGTATCAGAAACTTTTATCAGTGAACACAGCATCACAGTTAGTACAGCCAACATACTAACTAATTGTATCTGCAGCTGATGCTCTGGTGGAGCTTCCACAACAGGAGCCGACAGTAGACTGGTTGTACCTTGAATCTGGTGTGTTGGGTAGAATGAAGACAGTGTCCAGAGAAGACTTCATGAGCATGTGCACTCTCCCAAAGAAAATATTCCAAGCATGACTTTATCTTTATATCACAAAGTTTCTTGTGCCATTTTCCCTTCAGACCACCTGTGGGTGTTGTTCCCCGACGTCTTCATGGTCGTCCTGTCTGAGGTTGCTGTTGACATCATTAAACACGCTTTCATCACCAAATTCAACGACATCACTGCAGATGTAAGGACCAAACCTGATATTTAGGAGTCTTAAAATAGCCTGATCAACCAGATAACAGCTTGTCACACACAGACCAGCTGGCTGCCATGTTCCATCATTATTCTCATCTCTCTCCCAGGTGTACAGTGAATACAGAGCCAGTTTGGCCTTTGATCTCGTCAGCAGTCGACAGAAGAATGTAAGCAACTCTTTCTTTCATATCACTGGCATTATACTTCCAGAAGCAGCAGTGAGCCTACGCAGCTAATCAATGGAGTTTTGTCCAAGGCTGTAATCTGTTCTTGTCCATCACTGTGTAGGCTTGTACAGACTACAGTGACTCAGTGGCCCGGAGGATGGGCTTCATCCCTTTGCCTTTGGCTGTTCTGGTAAGAGAGGCTGCACTTTGTTGCTATTCAGGCACTAAATACCAGAAGAGAGTGAGTCATTATCACATTAACATTAGCCAGAACATCCTACAAACTTGTACCTGATGTTCCTTCTCACTGTTGTTTAAATTAATCAATTTATTCTGCTTTTTATTGTTTTAACAGCTTATTCGAGTGGTAATGAGTTCTGTGAAGGTGCAGGGAGCTCTTTCATACACGTGTGTGTTCCTCTTTTATCTAGGGTAAGTCTATCAACGTTATACTGTCACATTAAATATCGTTAATGTTTAGGGATGGGGGATGGCTTTGAAATAATATCCTGATACTCTTAGGCTTCATTGTGTTACACAATATATATCACATATAAGTTTTTGAAATCTCCTCAGAAGACCTCATAAATGCCTGGACTAGGCATCAAAATTAAAAATCACAGTGTATTTGACCAAATGCCATAATAATGATGTTGCAGCAATATATTACATCACTTTACACTTTACCTTTCCTTTAAAACCAGCAGAAGACAACATTTATGACATGTCATGGTATATATGATAATTAGTCTCATATATAGTTTGAGTGTTACATGACGTTGTTGTGGTTGATGTGCCCAGCATCCAACATTTCTGGACCTTTGAGCCTTATATCACTGTACTTGTTCAGGTAATTGTGGAATTTTCATTTTACATATGCTGCATATATTTTAAGCTGACTGTAAAAATACAGCTGAAAAAGAGATTTAAAGGCTGAAACTGATTTTAGTTGTGTAAATTGTTCATTCACATTAATCTGGTGATATGTAGTTATGCCGCCTCTCTGCTCACTGAAGTGGAGGCTTAAACCATTGAAATTGAGGTCAAAGTCTATATTTCCATATTTCTAAATCTCAACACTGCATTTGTTTAGTCATATATCAGTGAATATTTAAATGTTTATGATTTGTGTTTGATGAAAGTGTGTCTAATATGCACAGAGACTCTGGTGTTGTAAACAGACACGCTTACAGAGTCTGAATGCACACTAACACATGCAGTCACTCTCATAAACACACACTGAGATTCAGAGACACACGCGGTTACATAAGCATTAACACCGTGCCCTCACGCTCTCCCTGTGCTGAGCTGCTGATTGCATCGCTCATTCTCATTTGCCAGATCCCATTGGGCTCGTACCATTGAAGAGTTTCCCTCAGGGTGAAGAATACAGTGTTGTCATCTCTAGTGCCATCTCTGGCCTTCCCCACCCCCTGTTTTAAAAATAGCCCCGGCTTGAACAGACTGCTGTGCTTTGGCAAAGATTCAGCCATGCTGACTCTCAGTCCGAAACGCCCTGTCACAGCGTGCGGTGGTCCACAGACCCAAATGTGTCTGTCTCTCTCTCATCACAGTGTCACAGGCCAGGCCTCATAGCAAAGCCCAGAAACACAGAGGGATGGTACACATCACCATCCTGGTGTCAGTGGTGGGATGTGAACATTGGTGATCGAAACCAGATGTTAGTGGGGGTTTATTATAGCTGCGGCCCAGCTTAAGACAGCTCTGTGATAACTCTGTGATAGTGGCAAGAAAGATTTGATTAGGCAAATTCTAAAACTCTGTGCTGATCTCATGAAAGAAGCTGGTGAAAAAGCCTAAATTATGGAAATTAACATTTCAATACACCGGCTGCAGTAACAGTCAGCCAATGTTAAGTGTTTGAACATAGTCAACATTCCAATATTCTGTGATTACTGATTTCACAAATTAAAGCTACCATCAACAAATAAGACATATATAGTATGTGTGGCCCTACATCAAGGTTTGGAATGCTGTCTCATGGTTTTAATGTCTTTTTATTCATCCAACAAAGTTGATTAAATAGAAGACTATTGAAACTTCAAACTAGTTTCTGAAGCAAGGGAAACAGTTTTTGGTTCAATGTTACGGAGCACTTCTTCCACTCAGAAATGCATCTTTCTAAAGAGCAGCCTTCTCCCTCCTCAGGCTGGTTTCTCTGAAAGTTTTGAACAGCATCGTGCTGCTTGGAAAGTCGTGTGTTTACGTCAAGAGAGCCAACATGGAGGACAAACTGTTTGAGAGGCCTTCCACCGCTCCATCCTCCTCTGGGAAACCCCCCAACAAAGCTGACCAGGAGAGATGTCCAACACCTCCAGGTAAGATACTTCTTTCATAACATCAGTCTTGTAAATGTGCTTTTAAGAAGGCGGTGTGTGTATACATAGATACATTTTTCCATAAAAATTCCAAATTCCAAATGAAAGTTAAGGATTAAAGCAAACAAATTTCATACAGTATTTCATTAATATTTTTTTGTGTTGTGGTCACAGTACAGCTTGGCTTGCTTTGATGCCAAAATAAAAACTTACAAAGAAAATGAATAGAATTGAATCAGAAGGAGAATTCACATACACCTGTGCAGTACCTTCAAATTAAATAATAGCAAAACTGTTATATTAATATTTTTAGAATAACAATGCAGCAAATGAAATGCTTCCATATCAATGTAGGGACAATATTGTAAGGATGACTAATGGTACTTTCACAAAATATTAACACCAAGAGATTTCTGGTCAGCAGTCATCAGTAATGTGGCTGTAATGACAAAGTATTACAACAGGCAGAACAGTCTGGTTAGTTCAGAAAATTACATAATTGTACTGTAATGCCACCTTTAAAACCTGGAAAAGACAACATACATACCAGGATAACAATATAAAATCACTATATTGCCCAGCCCCACTCTCACCATTCTCATGGCATGGATTCCACCTGCAGCAGGCAGGTGTTGCTCCAGGTGAAGTGCTAAAAACAGATCTTAAATTCATAAGGTGGCCACAAACACGTCTCCAAATGATGAAGGTGATGATATGTTGTCATTGTCCTCACAACTTGTCTTTGCTAAGGCCAATGAGCAGGATGTCACTATATGTAAGATTCAGTCATCGTTATGAGGAAAAGAAACTGGAGAATTTGAGGTCTGTTTGAAAAGAGGCACAAAGTTTGATATAGTTACAGAAAGAGTGATCCAAATCATTTTACACAATTATTCAACATCTCAGTTTGATAACAGCTGTCCTTCTCACTAATTACACCAGAATCAGAGTTCCTACAATCAGGGAAAAGTTGAGTAGTCTGTATATAAATACATTTGGATTTGTCAGTGGACCCTTTGTGTTCTAGTCAGTATTCTGATGATGAACTTGGAACTTTGTGTGTAATGGGTTTTCATAGGATGTTGAACAGAATAATGACCCATTAAAATAAGTCCCTTGGCTGGTAACACAAGACCTCCAGCTGTCTGTTCTGAATGAATACATTTTAACCAATAATGTAAAAATAAATGCTGGTACAATTAGACGTTGAAATTTCATTGTGCACTCACGTCTTCAGCATGAAACATTCAGGAAGTTCAGTTGAGGTCGTCATGCGTTGTGAACACAATTTAGATTTTGGATATAAATTCAGAAAATGCAGCAAAGACGTGTTAAAGTCCTCCTTGTTATGTCATATACAAGGAGGACTTTAACACGTCATGAAAATGATTTCAACCCGAAAACGAAAGTACAGTCAATCTTAAAAGTGCCTCTTTCATCGTAATTATGCTTTCACATGAAGGTTTGACTCATATACATTCACAAATAAAGCCTCGGTTGCTTTTTGGTGAGAGTTTCACTTTAAAAATGATTTCACTGTTTGCAGCTACGGCGCCGGAAACAACCAAGAATATGTTGAATATATTTATTTTGAATCACACAAACGCTTTTCATCACAGAACATCAGCTTCAGATATTCTACAGGCGTAACATTTGGGAAGCTCCATCCTGTTTTGATATGAAAAGAGTTGAGATCTGAGAGAGAATCCTGGTGCTTCTCAGGAACAGATCTCTACTAAATGAGACGTCCTGGGATTTAATCTCGTCTGTGAATTATGTGCATGTTGCTCTCTGCCTCCTGTCCCTCCACACTTTTACACACTTGGTCTAAAAGAAATCTTACAAAGACCCAGTAAATGTACAAATGAAACAAAACACTTATGTTTACATCACTGGGTGGATAACCAACCTGCAACCAGTGAGAATGTATATGAGTCAAGCCTTCGTGCAAAAGCATAATTACGAAAAAAGAGCCAGTTAAAAGATTTACCGTATGTTCCTTTTCAGGTCAAACTCATTTTCAGTGGGAGTGCTACGGGCACTTTAACAATAGCATCAAAATCTCTATTTTTAAAACAGTAAGAAGTCTCGACACAACATGAAACTTTGCTGGTAGCATCACCAGGGTCTCTACACATGAACACCAGCATTGAGAACACTGTTTGTGTGCACAGACACTAAAAAGAAAGTTTTTGAACAGCTCATGTTAGCAGTAGCTTGTTCCGCTCGCTGCCGTCCTGCCAGTGGAGAAGAGTCGATCTCAGAATGAGACGTAACCTGGAGGACAGTTAAGGTGGAACTACTGTCTTCCAGCAACAACTATCCACACCAGATCTCATGTGACTTTTCCGGCTTTTGATTTTAGTATTGTTTCTTATATGCGGCTCCTTCTTCAACTTCAAGGTCAATATTGTTTTTCACTAATGACAAAACAACAAATTATCTGTGCATTTACAGGCCTAGGTTGCATTTTGGCGTGAGAACGAGTCAGGAGTTGTAATTACATGTTTAGGTGTCTAGCCGACACTTTCATTCACATTTTAGGGATTTAGCTGAAACTTGTATCCAGGCAGGTTAGTCAGCAGGTAGGAGCTGAGTGTCAGGCAGCTAATGGACTCATCCACTGTGAGGTCACCTTTGTAGTTCCTTCTACATGAATGTCAATATAAACTTGTTCAGATGTTGAGTTTGAGTCTGAAACATTATGTATCAAATCTTGTTGTAGTCATTTTTTTGTGAAAGTACCAACAGTGAACCTTCACTATTGTTACCGTTAAAACAAGTCAACTGGCTGTTGACACAAGACTATATTGATATCAAGACGATGTTATTTTGTCAGGAGATTTCAAAATATTAAGATTCACATTTAGTATCACAATATAGCCTAAAAATATTGCATATTATTTTCCCCATTATTTATCTACAATATATATTTTACATGAATTGTTTTTACCAAAACAAAAAAACCTGATCGTAATTGCTTATTTAGTCAAAACATCAGTCAAAAACACAAATATATGAATTTACATTCAGGTCAGATTTGAAGATCTTCCCCCTTGAATGGCTAAAACCAGCAGAATATGTCTGTTTTAGGTAGTTGATTAATCTATGAATCATTTTTGCTTGTTTGGATTTATTGACCACATTTTGAAGTTTGACCTGCCGTCTGTGTTGACGTACAAATGCGTCAGACCTCCAAAATATTACCAGCGTCACATGATACAGTTACTTAAACACACTTTAACATTAATTATAAGTCACTTTATCACAGGGATACTTGTAGGTGTTTATTAAGTGTTCACTGTGTGTGCGATTGATCCAGTCATTGATTGTGTTAGTCTGGTCACAAAGGTTATAAAGTTATTAAATGTGATGGTTGGCTGGTTTTCTTTCCCGTATGTGTAGAGAACTCAACAGATTTGTGTTTTGGACTGTTGGTCAAACTTAAGTATATTTTTTACATTTTAAAGACCAAAAGAATCATCAAGAAGTTGATATGCAGTTTAATCAACAATCCAAGTCGTTGTGTAGATGTTGCTGCTGATTTGATGTACCTCTGCTATGTTAATAAATCACCAGTTTTCTTCCCAGAAGTGACGATTGTTGTTTGATTCAGTCTATATGACAGACATCTAAAATAAATAACCAACAAAACAAACGCTCAGTCCAATTTTCAGATATTTAAAAATGTGTTTTCCTCATTAACATTCCTGTAAATATCTTGACACTTGAACAGATCCTGTATCTGAGACTCACACACTTACAATCAGACACACAGATTTGGAGGTGGCAGTATCTCCCTGTCATCCGCAGCCAAATCCCTGCGGATCTGTTCTCCCCTGTGCCACAGACTCTCCTGCTGCGCTCAGTCAGGAGCTTTATAATGACAAAGATCCCGTTGGTGCATCGCGTCATATCAAACATCAAAGCTGCGACTACCGCCCAGGATTCAACGAATCTGGTTTCCCAGAAAGCAGCAGCTACTAGGCTTAAGGCGCCTCACTCTAACATATAGAGCATAATAATAACGATTCTGAGGTGGTGGGAAATGAATGCGAGTCTCCTTCTGCTTCCCACACATACAGCTGCTGGGATTTGAACCAACCACCTCACATAGTGCTCACTTCTCTATATTAAACCAGTTTGGTCTGTGCCTCCAGCTTCACCTGCTGCTCCAGTAGATTCACTGCACAATTATGTTCATCTGCATCTCCTTGTCTTTACAGTGTTCTGCATTCACATAAAACTAGATATGCCATCTGCCTATACTGCATGTTTTTGTCCAGAGGGCAGAAATGGGTAATGAGCGGTTTCACATCAGCCACTTCAAGCCCCATATGGTGTTTAACTTTTATCAAAGCTCACATATCTCCCAGAGAAGAACTCTCATTTATACAGTATGTGACTCAAATAACATTTCTTCCAAATCTTTTTTAATGCGCACCCTAAAAGGACTCTACAACGCTGTTATTTACACACGTCGTTAAAACCCAGACAGAAGGGGTGTGATTTCAAGAAATGCAACTAAAATAATAAGAATAAAAATAACTTCTGCTGACAGATTCATCGCTGTGTACAAAGCTGCAGTCATTCATTTCTTTTGGCCATATCTGGTTTGCAAAACAAGCTTCAAATGCAACACATAAAATTGTTCTTCTTTTAGCTCTGCTTGGATATCCACTAACTCTTGAGGGAAATACGTGCTCGACTATGCTCATTAGCTAGCTGCTAACTTTGTGTGCCTGCTGTTTGGTGCCGGACCGGCAGTGAACAGCAGGTCCATCAGAGCGTGATGATGAAAACTGCCTGCGAGGGACAGCAACTAACAGTTGTTTTCATTATTGATAAATTGCAGATTATTTGATCAATTAATCATTTAGTCTATAAAATGTCACAAAAAAAATGTGAAAAATGCTCATTACAATATCTCAGAGTCCAAAGTGACGTCGTCAGATTGTTTCTTTTGTCAAACCAACAGTTCAAAATCCACAAAATCTTCATCAAAGAGAAGTTGCAAATCCTCACTTTTAAGAAGTGGAATTAGCAAATGTTTTGTGCGTGACCTTTTTAGCTCAAATGACAAATCGATTATCAAAATAGTTGTCAAATAATTTTGTTTTGATTGACTAAAACAATATGCTTAAAAGACGATAAAATACCTGCAGATGGATGACAGTCCTCTGTGGGATCATCAGCAACATCACACGTACTATAGAAACATTTTTACTTGGAAAATATTGATTACATGCACTGAATTGCCAAGATGGGCCCAGTAATGGTCCCAGGTGTCTAAACTGAGCATCAGACACTGAAGTTGATTTGGTGCATTCAGTCACAGCGGAAGATAAACGTTGCTGTCTGTGTTTTGTGCAACGCATTTACCCAGAATAAGAGAAGTCTGTATTTTACTAGAACTTTCATTATTGACATCAGTCCCAGGACAGAATGATGAGGCTCTGTAACATCGAGGTTTCAGAAGCAAGAGTACAATTCAGAGGTGTGTCGCTCACTTTCTGCATGTGTTCCAAACATGAATACACTTGTGCAGCTCATTCAGATCAATAACTGTTAGCAGAGGCTTTTTAGCTGCAGCCTACTTCAGTATGACAAATGACCTCACAGCTCAATGCTTTTCAAATGTCCTACCAGGAAAATTACAGAGCTGCTGATTCTTACAGTGAGAATATTATATTATTAAGGATGTTAATTGATTGGTGGTAACGTTTTTTCCTTTACAGATCACAGACAGTTACAGAAGTTGTCAGGTAGCAGCGGTCCTGTGCTGCTGTCTTTGTGCCAGTTAGACAGCTTCTACCTCGTGCTCATAGATGGTGATCACATCAGGATATGACTCAATGAATATCTCATCTGGTGTTAGCAAATAGATGAAAGTTAAACTGAAACAAAGCAAGTTCTAATGTGGGAAGTGAGAGACGTCTGTACTTGTTTATTTATTGACTTTCACCAGACGAGCCTGATTAGAAATTCCTCCTGAATCACTGAATTATTCAGGCAGAACCAAAGTCATTTAACAACAAAACCTGACATCTTCTGATATGGAGTTGGCCGACAGTATCTGTGTTCTTGATGGTGCCTTACTGTAACTCTATAAGCTCAGTGGGTTGCAGTGGTTCTGTTCAGTAAAGTGTTGGTTCAGCTCTCACTACAGTAAGAATTGGAAGTTTGCTGTAGCCTGAGGCTGGCCGCTGTCTCTGTGGACGGCCTTGTTAATATCCAATGCTGCTCAGTTCTCTCTAATATGATGAATTATTCTGTTTGGTTGATTTTGTAATACACTGTGTGTGCTCAGAGTTAAAAGACTTTGCAGTGTTGTGATAAGAACCAACTGAGCTTCTTAGTGGTCCGTGTCAGCTTTGTTTTCTGGCTCGACTCATTATTCTCCCTCCGCGCTGCTTTGAAACTGAGCGGTCAGGTGGGTGTGTGTTGGCTCACTTGTAGACCCGGCAGATTGAATCACTCCCCGTCATTCAAGCCGGAACACCTTCGCTTCTTCTGTTCAAGGCTAGAGACGACACATCCCCCTCTCCCATACTGCCGCTTCTTCTTCAGAATAATCTGAAGGCATCTTTTCTTTTATCAGCCTCTCACTTCTCTTGTGTTTTCTTGTGTGATTTAGATGATCAGTCAGAATGGAATCAAACTCACAAACTGCTTAAAGACAGCTGACAAATGTTTCCTCTTATCATTGTGTTGTTGAAGTCAGTGACTGGTCTGCTGTGGAGACAAATGCACCAGGCTGGCTGTTTGCCATCTGCTCCCAGTCTTTGTGTTGGGTGGACGTGACTGGGATCCTTCTCTCTCAGATTCTCTGGAAGAAAGCAAAGACCCATTTTTTTCTGCCATGTTGAGACAACTAATGTTATTTTACTGTTACAAACATCTGTTAAATGTTGGGGCTCGTCTTCACAGGAGGCGTTTCAGCTGCATTTTCCGACGTCCAACTTGTGCATCTGATGGAACAGATTTTCTATTTTAGTCATTTAAGCTGTAGACGAGCTGCGTCACAGCTTACATCTCCTGCTGCTTTACATGCATAAATATGTCCTAAAGCACATCTTTTCACTTCACATCTATTTTCTCCTGTTTTATGCTTGTAACAACAGTGATCGTGTGTTGGGCTCGAGAAACCCAAAATGAATTCATCAGTAGGGAATTTCTTTTCATCCATACAAATTGCTTGTGTCTATACAGCGGTCCCAGCTCCACTGCCTCTCCTCAGTGAGAGGAGCTGCGTCTTCTCATCATGTGTTTTGGAGTTACAGCTCATTAAAAAGTGCAGTGCAGAGCTTCTGAAAAACTTACAAGTTAGAAATTCCCGTAACATGACATTATTTTGTTCTACTATTCTTTCCAGGTGAATCCAAGGTGGATAAGATGTCTGCCAAACTCTGCAGCCCACCGCCGTCTTCCTCATCCTCTTCCTCATCTGTGACCACTCAGCCGATTCCCAGGACTGACTTGTTCCCTCCCCCGCCCACTGCTGCATCCCCTGCTGCTCCAGCAAGCCGTCCTCCAACTCCTCCACCTGAGCCTGAACAACCTTTACCATCACTCTCCAAAGAGGAGGAGGGCGATGCACAAGGAGCCTCCGAACTGAAACACAGGACTCCCAAAGAAGACCTGCTGGAGATCGACCGCTTCACAATCTGTGGTAACCGCATCGACTGAGCCGCGGCAGCCGCTAGTGTAGCGATTAACCACTCAGGAAAGACGGCGCGCAGGGGGCTCTGCTGGCCAACAGCAGCAGAATGCTGAGTATTTATTAAAGTCGTGGCAATACAGTAAGTTATTGTGGACATGGACGCTCGGTGTCAGGCGATCCCGCTGTTCTCAGAGCCTGAAGTCAAAAAGTTTGACAAAGAAAACTTCAGCTGGCTGACGAACAGCAGGAGGCAGAGAGTGACTGTGGCAGCTCAGTCAGGATGAACTGTCATCTCAGAGTGTGTGTGTGTGTGTGCGTGTGTGTGTGTGCGTGCGTGTGTGTCAGCATGTGTGAGAGCAGCATGTGTGAGAGCACACAAGCACTTCCTGTCTGAGCAGCACTGGGTCCAGACAGAGATGATTTCCTCAGTTTGTTCTCTGACACTCACGTTAAAGGAAACGACTGAATCACGTTTCACTGCTTCAGGTGTTTCATTAGGTTTCGTTCAACACATCAGTCTGTATTTAAAACACAGCACAGCCTTTACAATAAGACACTGGAGTTCATGAAGAGTTGAGTGAAGAATTTGGATCTGGAAGCTAAAAAGTGGGAAAGCTTCTCGCAGGTCCTGCACAAATTATTGTAAGAGAAATCTGGTGGGACACAAAGTCACTAACCAGGCCAGAAAAACAGAAAAACACATTTTTGACGGAAACTAACTGATGTTTATTGAGACTTTTCTTTAATGTTAAGCTTTTGTTTTGTGAATTACATCCAAATTTATCCTCACAGGTCTCTCAAACTCAAGAAAGCAGGAAACAAGACTTTCTGACTAAGACGGTCACAAACTGTCCACACTGGTGACGAGGGTCACAAATAGACCCTGGTTTGTTTCAAGGGGTCAGAGTATGAGTGAGCACAGCTCCACTTAGTCCCACACTGATGATGTTAGAGTGTATGCTGCGCTGCTCGCTCCATTAACCTCTCAGTTCTGGTTGGAACTCTAAAACGAAGCATTGTTTTTTTAATCAGTTGATGAAGTCGTGAAGGTGACTTTTCATCAGAGCCTTAAGTAGAGCCTTTAGTTTACACCGCCAACAGATGAAGAGGCCTCAGCCACACGGCAGCCTCAGCTTTCATTAAAGCAACCAGTCAGCACGCCACGTTAACAGGTTGCTGGTCAGATGCTGCCGACAGTAAAGCTGCTTCAGCTTACAAAGCCAGGCGTATTTCACAGGTCCATTGAAAAAAGACAACTTGTAGTTTGTTAATAAATGCTGAAGATAATCGAAGTTACTTCTTGCTTAGGGTACATTTTTTAATGGCTTTATATACAGTATATTAGGAGACAAATCTTTATCTGAAAAACATTTATTATAGTTAGAAAAAAGGTTATTATCACTTCAATCACATCCTCCACCAAATAACCAGTCATTTCATTATAAAATGATATTTCATTCATTATTCGTCTTGAGAATGTTTGCACTGACGGCCGTGTTGTCTTAAATACGACGTGTTTCCCATCCGACGCTCCAGCAATGTTCTGATGTTTACATCTTAGAAAATAGAAGCAATATTTCCACGACAAAATGCCTTTTTTGCATGTGTGTTTTACATTTTGTTGACTGCCCTTTGTGAAATTGTTTGCTAAGATTTAAACTCATTCATTTATTGTGATGAACCATCTGTAAATTCAATATTTAAGAGACTATCGTCATATTTCATTTGTGACCCATGTTTGTAATTGATTGAAAACAAATATAATATATTATCTATGAGAGTGTAACTCCTCAGTGCCAGGCCAGCAGTCATGCCAAATATTGAACTTGTGTTGGGACTTTTGTTATTTGATCCAAATCAGCTCTAATTGATCAATGATGGTACATCATGTAGCACCTTATGGATTCTTCACAGTGTTATGTTTCCCATTTTCATAAAGAGATTCAGTAGTTTTGTGCTGCAAGCTGAGAAGTTTTAACAGAATTATTTAGTACGGTACAAAATATAACACAGTTGTAATCACCTTTAATTAAAAGTAAGATTAATTTGAGATTAATTTGAGATTAATTTGAGATTAATTTGAGATTAATTGTTTCTCAGTTTATTTTGTACCTTAACATGTGACTTACTGCCTGGTTAACAAGCGTCTGAGGAGTGACTGGCAGTAATATTTAAAGATGCCTCAGCAGAAGCTGTTGGAGTAAAAACTCTTATTTTACTTTGAGCAGAAGGACGATGTATATAATGTAAACACATATCAGGATCCATGTGATTGTGTTTTAAAGAATAGAGGTTCTTTATAATGTTCATTACTGTTGTAATGAGATAGAAGATTGTTCTATTTTTGGAGCTGCAAGTTGTGAAGTGAAAAAACATGAACTCTGATTCTCCTCAGTCCTTCATGTGGTTCTGGTCTCCAGCGGTCCGAGCTCAGTGGTCCACTGTCAGCTGGCCGAGCCTCACTGGTTCCAGTCTGCCGTGGACAGCAGGCCCAGCTGGACCGAGCTGGACCGAGCTGGACTGGACCGAGCTGATGGAGGTGAGACCGCTGTGTTCTTCTGCGAGCTGCGATGGTCCAGTACACTGCCTGCTTTGTGTCATCAGTTTGGTTCCTTATTTAATTCCTACCTCGATATTGTATGAAGATGCCCCCTTTTAGATTAATAAAAGTTTGTTTCATAACTGCGTCGTGTTTTTGTCATAATGTGGAGAACTATATTTTTTTCTATGTATTCAAACATTTTCCATGTTTTTGTCAAAATCTCTGAGCCGCAGATGTTTTGCTGCTCAGGTCAGCTTCCTGCACTTCGACGTGCAGGTGAAGTGAACCAGCAAACTGGTCTGGACCAGCCGCTCGACCCCCCGAGCTCTGTGGCACCCTGTTTGGTTTCCTCTCTGCTTAATCTGTCCAGTAAAACTGAAAAACGCCACTAAAAAAGTTTTTAAAAAAGTGAGTTTTATACGCTCACTTGATTTGTCACACCTGAATATTTAATGAGCCAATCATGTCGCAGCGACACGAATAAGCATGGAAGTATTTCAGAAATCTGAACTTTGTGAGAATCAGAGCAGATCAGCAGTTTCTGAAACACTCAGTGTCCAGACTGATAACAGCAGAAACAAAACATCTCCAGTGTCAGTTCTGTGGGAGAAATCGCCTTGTGAATGAGTTTTTAAAGAATTGGCCAGACTGGATCAAGCTGACAGGACGACGTCAGGAACTCTAATAAATGCAGCTGAGTCCAGAACCCACCGTACGGTTCACGGCGTGCAGACGGTGTGCAACATGAGTTCATGGCTCCAACAGTGCAGGCTGGTGCTGATGTAACTGAGGGGAATCACGTCGCTTGGTACCAGCTGGTCATGCGTCCAGTTGCTGCCGACCGCCTCCATCTCTGTATCGCCACAGTCTGCAGGTATTCTCTCACTGTGAACAGCTCTGTCAATAAACACCTTTTCTCACCAAGATCCATGCTGAGAAATTAACTAAAACGTTACAAACATCCTGTCTTACAAATAAATCCTGGATCCCTTCATTCAGATCCACACGAGTTAACGGGTCTGTTGTGGCTGAGATCAAACCACCATCAAGTTCTCTGGGAATCTGTTCAGTAGTTCTTTCTGTAATCCTGCACACAAACCAACAAACAAATGAACAAGCGAAGACGGGGAGTAATAAGAAGCTTCTGTTTTATTATAAGTCAGTAAGCTGAGGTTAACATTGAGGATGCCTTCACCTGTCCGGAGGCTGAGCCACACAGTCTCTGTTGAGCAGGTGAGGTCAGGGGGAGCAGATCTGCAGCAGACATTCTTAGAGGGCTAATCTGCTTACAGAGCTGAAGACCGAGACGAGCTTCAGCTCCGTTACAGCTCCAGGAACTGTGTCAAGACGGGATGACAGTAGTAGAACCTGGAGAGAGTCCAGCACAGCTCGTCTCATGTCAGAGTTTCAACATGATATGCAGGTAAATCTGATGCAGGGCTCAGAGAGAGAGCTCCAAACAGAAACCCACACAGCCAAAAGGTGAAATAATTTACACCACTGACAACGATTCATCAGCAGCCTGATGCAGACTGTCGAGTGTGGACGACTTTAAAACAATACCAGGAGGCAGAACAGGATTTGTCTTGGTAGCTTCTAGTTAGAAAATCCCCCGATAGACAGAGGAAGTCCTTGCTCAGCCAAACAAAAGTCTCCGTACAGCTACGACTCCCTCCTGCCCGCTGCAGTCCCACCCCTGTGTGATCGGTGAAGGACGGTGCTCAGAACAACCATCAAGCGCTTCCAAACAGGAGGACCTTGTCTCCAGGAGCCGGGGCCCGGGGGCTCCGGAGAGAGAGGACAAGGACATCATTGTGCAAAGAGACAGAAGCAGAGTCCACCTGACCGCTGCTCCACCAATCACACCACCCTCTGGGCTGCAGCTCAGGTATCCCCTGTCTGCCCTCTGGGTGGAGGAGAGGTCAAAGGTCGGGGAGGCGGAGAGCAGCTGCTGGAGGACAGATGGAGAGCTGGAGTGAAGAACAGTCAATAATGTGTCAAAGAATAACACAGGTTGGACCTCGCAGGTGTCTTATCGTCTCAGTCTTCTGTCACTCACTGTTTCATTAACAGCTGATTTATGTATGAATACTGAATATTTGGTTGGCTGGTTATTATACTGTTCCAACATATTCTAATACTTAATTACTATTCACTGAAAGCTCTTGTTTTATTTGTTTTGTTCCTGATTATTTATTTGTGTCGTCAACTAAATTTGTGTTGTCAAGTAAATTCTTTACTCAAGTCAAACTAGAAAATACTTTATTACACGTTTTCTCCTAACGAGTCAAGGAAATGTTGGTAACAGGATATAAAAGATAAGAATCAATGACACGTCAGCGTTTACGTTGCTTCTCTATAAACCTCTCCAGCTCAGCGGTGAGAGGAAGTGAGCTGCTGACTCACATCTGTTGCAGACCCAGCGATTAAACTGTGGTGTTATTATTTGTGACTCAGAGGACAAAGACTGACGATATGACAGTAACCTCACCTGGACAGTAACCTCACCTAGACAGTAACCTCACCTGGACAGTAACCTCACCTGGACAGTAACCTCACCTGGACAGTAACCTCACCTGGACTGTAACCTCACCTGGACTGTAACCTCACCTGGACAGTAACCTCACCTGGACTGTAACCTCACCTGGACAGTAACCTCACCTGGACTGTAACCTCACCTGGACTGTAACCTCACCTGGACAGTAACCTCACCTGGACTGTAACCTCACCTGGACAGTAACCTCACCTGGACAGTAACCTCACCTGGACTGTAACCTCACCTGGACTGTAACCTCACCTGGAGACACGAGAGGGGAACATATATTTTCATATAAATATATAAAAGTGTTGTGCTCCAAAGTAACAGATGAGTAAATTGTTCCCTCCTCCTCTCCCTCTTCTTCCTCCTCCTCCTCTTTGTCCTCCTCTCCCCAGCAGGAGGAGCGCTTCCCTCTGGACCGGTCCTCGGTCCTCCTCCCTCCTCCCCTGTGAAGCTGTGACGAAGGCGCGCTCCCGTGACGCAGCGCATGCCCGTGCGCACAGATGCTGGAGTGAAGCGACAGGCGCGCTCATCTCTGTGGGACTGAACACACCGAGAGAGAGACGTTTGTGTCGGTCAGGAGCGTCAGACCGTCCGGGACCATGTTCGGAACGAGTCTCTCCGCGAGCAGCAGGACTTAAAAAGCGGCGGTCCATCCATCCGGACACTTTTACATCTCGTCTCCGTCCTGCCCTGACACCTCCCTCCCCCTCTGACACACAGATAACATCCAGTCCTACTCCAGCTGACGCTCCTCTCTCAGTTGACCCATTTAACCCAGTGTGACGGACAGTCGGTGCCTCGTCTGAACGCGATGTGGAGGACCGGGATCCTCCTGCTGCTCTGGGTCCGCTTGGCGTCCGGAGAGCTCCAGCACGAGACGGAGCCGCGGAGACTCCCTCCTCCGGGAAAGTTGGATTTCGGTTATGTGCCTGCGGGAGTTTACGAGACTCTGGCCCACTACGAACCGGGACCGATAGGGATCCTGTTCCACATGGTGCACGCGTTTCTGTACGTCGTGCAGCCCAACGCGTTTCCACAAGGTAAGAACTGATCCGTGTCCCGGACAGGATGAGTCCCGGGAGACAGGAGCGGTGGGCCGGACCTGACAGTGTGCACCTGTTGTTAACTCTTACTAACTGTTTGTCTATGTATTGGCTGATGTCACTGACATCATGAGGAGACCCAGTCTGGTTCCTGTGGTACTGCTCACTGATCAGACATGTTTGAATCGCTTTTCATGAATGACTGAATCCTTTAAACTCAACACTTCCGGCTCGTCTTCGGTCCACTCGCAGATTTTCGGCCCGTCTGTGCGTCACGTCGCTCCACGTCGCGCTGGATTTGAGCTGACAGACGCACCTGACGGTGCTGGCGGTGCTGGCGGTGCTTGAGCCGGACGCGCACTTTGTGTCGTTAAGATCACAATTAATGAACCCTCCTGACAGAAGCGCGTGCGTTATGGCCGCTTTACGCGCACTGTTTTTGTCCGGAGTGAGTGGATGTTTGTCGGAGCCCTGAACGCGTCCTGGCTCGATGTTTAATACAATTAGAGCTGACTGCTTAGCCGCACACACAGGAGGTGTGTGTGTTTAACAGGGTCGTGGCTGTTGTAAAGATGCGGCTCCCTCCCTGCGTCACAGTCTGTGTCCATACTCCGTCGGAACATTTTGCAGATTAGCAGCTCTCTGAGTCACCTTGTTAATTGGGTAATCCCATAAGCCCCTGCGCCATATGTTGTTGGCCTTTTAGTTTCCAGTTTGTCACCAGCACTTGGGGGGGTCCTGGTCTAATCCGGTGCAGCAGACCACTGCTCAGTGAAGTGGTGCGTTCATCCGTGGGTACAGCCCCCGGATGGTGCGGGCTGGAGGACGGAGATCATGTGGAAACTGTTGGTTTGTTTTCCAGAATTCAGCAGACAAACACATCTTCAGTCTTTTAATTTGAAAGCCTGGAGGACTCCATCACTGGCATTATTGTTGGGTTCATCAAAATCTAGACTGCGTATGCAAAGGTCATCTGTCTATGAATAGCAGCAGTGAGTGCATGAATGGATATGTAGCACAGCTCCAGTGATGTGTCAGCGGCTGGATGAGCTCAGGCTGCTTCCTGCACCGTGTCGGCTGTTACACATTCAAGCTATAAGACCAGTGAGGAGGACGACCTGCAGCCGCCAGGTGTCATGGGGCCTTGATCAGGCTGGGTGTGGGTGGGTGTAGGTGGGTGATGGTTGGTGTCGGTGGATGATGGTGGGTGTTGGTGGGTGCAGCAGCGTCGGCCGTCCTCCAGCACACATTTAAAGACTTAATCAGTGCAGGCTGATGGAGGTATGGATGGAGGCAGAGAAACAGTGAACTTGGTGTTTCTGCATGTTGTTGTCAGTTCATCTTCATTAAAGGGACGTTTCACCTAAAACATCATATGATCTGGACTCAGCAGCAGCTGAGCAGAGGACAGAGTCTCTCAGAATCACGTATCTGGGCTGATTTCAGATCATCGTCATGGTTACACTTCACAAGTAACAGCCAATCAACACTGAACACTGAGTCTGCCAAGTAACTAATAACTAAAGTAATCACATGGAGTCAAAGAACAAAGTAGCAGAAAATACTCAAGTACTTTAAATATCTGGGAACAGTCGTGAAGTATTTGAGTAGATTGTTAGTTACATTTCATCACAGGTTAATCTAAATTTTGACACTAAGGTTTTTATTTTTACTGCAAACATTCATATGAAATATCAGTTATCGATCTCAAAACAAGACGTCTTCCTGGTTTTGTGAAAAACTGACTAACACCATGAAACTGACATTTCATAGATCAAGAAAATAATCAATGAGAATAGTTGTTAGTGGCAGTTCTAGTCCGTAATCCACAGATATCACATTTACAATGATATTAACAAACAGTAAAATAACAGACAGTGTATCTGTGTTTTCAACAGTGTCGATTCTTTAAAGCTCTAAAACTTCAAATCTGGAGCAGAACCGTCAACCAGCCTGACGTCGTCTCACCTCTCAACTCGAACACTTCCTCTCCTGACTCAACGTCCACTCACCTTATAAAACACTCTGCAAAGTGCGACTGAGTGGACTTTAAAATGTTTTTTAAGGTGGAGAATGAACTTTAATTGGGCTCCCTGCAGCTCAGGGGTCAGGAGGCCGACCCGACCCGACCCACAGTGCTGTCTGTTTCCTTCACTTCCTGTCATCTCTTCACTCTGATCCCAGCGATAATTAAGACTTTTCAGCCAAATCTACTATAAAAAGTAAATATAAGTTTAACTTTGAGCCAGCAGAGAGAAGAAATCCTAAGAGCTACAGATCGTGTACGTCAACAGATCTCTGACGCCTCTGATGACACAGTGTTTGTTATGGTGGACGATTGTGTTCAGCATCTCTGTTCCTCAGCACACACTGTCACACCAAAACCACCTGGACCAGCAGCTCGCTCTCTGGACAAAGATCAGATATTATCATGCCGTCAGTATTCAGCAGACAGCGTCATCCTCATGTATCCGTGGAATCTTTGACGCGACTCTGACAGATGAACATCACGCCGTCGTCACGTCCTCCACAATCACCATCTGACATTTCACATTGTAGAAAGTCTTTATAATCTCAGGAATGTTTGACGTCGTCGACAGGCTCGTTCCTTCTCTGCGTGCTGCTGCGAGCTCGTAGGAGGCGTTATTAGCACCGAAGCAACAGACGTCTATCACCACTCCCACACGGAGCAAACCAGCAGTGACAGATTCTCTCCAACATCCACTAACGGCTTTTCACTGCAGTGTGGAAACCTCACCTCCCTCCCTCCCTCCTCCTCACCTCCCTCCCTCCCTCCTCCTCACCTCCCTCACCTCCCTCCTCCTCACCTCCCTCACCTCCCTCCTCCTCACCTCCCTCCCCTCCCTCCTCCTCACCTCCCTCACCTCCCCTCCCTCACCTCCCTCCTCCTCACCTCCCTCACCTCCCTCCTCCTCACCTCCCTCACCTCCCCTCCCTCCTCTTCTCCTCCTCACCTCCCTCCCTCACCTCCCTCTTCCTCCTCCTCTCCTCCCTCACCTCCCCTCCCTCACCTCCCCTCCCTCCTCTTCTCCTCCTCACCTCCCTCCCTCCTCTTCTCCTCCTCACCTCCCTCCCTCCTCTTCTCCTCCTCACCTCCCTCCCGCCTCATCTCCTCCGCCTCACCTCCTCACCTCCCTCCCTCCTCACCTCCCTCCCTCCTCTTCTCCTCCTCACCTCCCTCCCTCCTCTTCTCCTCCTCACCTCCTTCACCTCCCTCCCTCCTCTTCTCCTCCTCACCTCCCTCTTCCTCCTCCTCTTCTCCTCACCTCCCTCCCTCTTCCTCCTCTTCACCCTCACACCTACCCACACGCTCACCATCACACAACTGTCGCATGGCGACACACACAGGCTGCTGGGTTCATGAGGCCTTCACAGACATGAGACACGTCACACTGGACTCATCAAGCTGTCAAACTGAGCAGCAGTCTCCATTACAGCTTCATTCAAACATTAGAGGACATTTACAGAAACAGCTGCAGCCGGCACCTGATGTTTCACACAACTGAAACAAACCAAAATATATAATATAAATAAAATATATAACCCTAACCCTAACCCTCCCCCCCCCACAGAAAACCTGCACGACTTACAAACAGACGACATCACGGTCACATGACTGAAACGTCTCCACCACTAAGAGTCTTACTGCACAGTTGCTATCCAGGTTTTCTATAAACTGATCAGTGTACAAGTTGTAAAGTCAGAGTTAGAACAGTGTGGAACTAAAGTGGCCTGTAAAGACGGACTAGTGAGTAGATGAGTCTCCATGTTTGCTGTGAGGACGTTTAATGTCCCCGACAACCTCTGTAGTCTCATTCAGACACTTGTTAGCAACCGCTAACTGGTGCATATGTGAACTGTGAAAGGTATCAAATGTTCAACTCTTTTGCCGGGATGCTGTATAGAATCACACACTGGGGCGGCGTCTTGTTCACTGCGAATAAATAAAGGCGACGGTGTGAAGTAGAGACTTCTTCTCTATAGTAGTACTGTATGATGTCTGTAAAAAGGCCTGGAAACACAAAGCAGGAGATGAGAGTGAAAATACAGAAGCAGAAACCTCCTGATCTAAAATTAAATTTCAAAATAAACAAGCAACATTAATGAGATGCTTTGTCTGTTGCAGGGCAGCGGGGGATGTTAGGGGAAGCACTGCACAGCTGGAAAAGAGTTGAAACGTTTAATGATATGGAGGAAGACGAGTGTTTGCTGTTCTCACTCAGGCTGCATCAATAAAGTATTTTAAAAAACATATTTTGCTGTTGAAGCTTAATTAAAAACCATCGTGAGCACTAGGAAAGCTCGCCCTCTTTTCTCTGACCGTGTTCAAGCACAGGAGGAGAAAAAACGTTACAGATTAATAAAACCTCACGTACGTCTTTTCCTCGTACATCTCAATCATCCTCAAGTTTTATGTGCACAAGCGAACAAGAAGAAGCAACATTTTACAGACTGTGAACTTGAAGTGATAACAGACGAAAACAAGTGTTTTTTGCTGGCATCAGCAACAAAATGAAGCAAGTCAAATGACAAAGTGACAGAAAGCTGTGAGTTTGGAGTAGTTCAAGAAATTGGTGTGATTTCAAGCGAGAGGCCACGAAACACAGAAGAAGAAGAAACAAAAAAAACGAGCAGGTTGTTCAGTGTTTCATGTGGAGTCAGGGAGTTTGGATTCGGAGGGATTTTGTGGTGCAGTCTGACTCACAGGGAGTCAGTAAGCAGTGTAGTGAAAATGACATTCATATCCATCCATCACTCTCCCCAATGTCATAAACAAATACAGTAAATTTAACATATTTCAGGTCTCATTTGAGCCTTTTGATTGATCTCGGTGTCAGTCGGCCTTCGCTGGAGAACTGAGGTGCATTAAGCTCCTCCTGCACTTCTCGCCTGTGGCTGAGCGCCGCTGGGGAGATGATGCAGCCAACGAGCAGCAGATCCCTGTTGGAAAGTGTTTCCTCATTACCTTCTGTTTTCCCTCTCTACAAGAAACCACACCTAGGTTGAATTCAGATAACAGACTACTGGTGAAGATCTTGCATTAATTCAAGACGAGTAACAGTTGCCAGGGAAACTCTGCGGCAGCTCTCACGGCCAGTGACGGCTCACGTGTGTCTGGCTGCACCGCCGTGATGGGAGTGAAACACTGAGGTACGATTTGCAAGGTAGATTCATGGAGCTGAGGCCAGATGATCTCAGGCCATGTTTATTTAAGACTCATCAAAAGAGAGTCCAGAGGGGTTTTCACAGCACAGAGGCGTGACGGAACTCTGGTTCAGTGAAGGACACGCACACACCGAGAAAGTGAAGAGAAACACTTCAAAAGATTTCAAACCAAGGACAAAGCAGAGATCGAAGCGCTTCGTGATGCGCATCAGAGACACTGGAATCACAAAGTACAAGACTTTTGGTTCAGTGTCTTTTATGCTGTGAGGAGAAACGACTCTTTGAGGTTAAATGCTGATAAATCTCAATTGTATTGACGAACGAGGGTCAAATTTATCAATATTAATGTTTTTATATTCCAGCAGTGTAGTAGTACACTGCCACCATGTTTGCAAAAGATACACTGAAAAGAAAGGTTTGAATTTGATGCCTCACAGGAAAAAAAAAAATATCACACTGTAACACAGGCAAGGTAACGAGATAACACAATAATTAATTGTCATTAAACAGCAGTGCTGTTAAGCCACGTGATAGTCTGAAATTCATTTTTGCTACAGAAAAATCGAACATATAATAATTCTGTGAACGTAAACAACAAGATGGTGATTATAACATGGTAAGCATCTCCACATGACAGGTGACACACCTGGAAACATCAGCTTAGTGTCTCTGATGCAGTCAGAGTCTTCCTCACTTCATCCTCCGTCGGCTCTGAGCACAGTCGAGTGCAGCAGCCTGATTCAGGATGTGTTGGAGACGGGTCTCTGTACCAGTGTGGACACAACAAACTCTGAGTCCTACTGGTCCACTTTATTTTCCTGTGAACAGACATTAGCCAGGAGCAGCCTTCAATCCATCCCAGCTCTCCTGCCATCATCCCTGAACCCCTGCTGGTCAGGCTGGATGGTCAAAAGATGCCGTGGGCAGTGATCGTCTCAAAGGCTGCTGCTCTTTAATACTCTGAAATCAGTGGTGGCTGTAGGTCAGAGAAGCCGGTTGGAGGTCAGAGAATCTGGCTGTGAGGTGAGGAAAGTGGCTCCAGTGGAGCAGCTGATGTGTCTCCAGTCTCAGGTGTGATTGGCTGCTTTATGCGGCGCACTTGTCCCATTTTCACGCACACACACACACACACACACATACACACACACACACACACACACACACACACACACACACACACACACACACACACGCAGGCGTTCAGAGCACCGCTGTAAATTAATGCTGAAATCTTGATTATACTATTTCCATAATGGAGCTCAACAGCATCTTAGTTTTGGGAAGTTCAACATAAGCTTCACATTTCTGATGCAAGTTCAAACTAAATATGATCAGACTGATGAAAAAGTGAGTGAAGTGTGAGTTTCTGTTGGCTGACGAAGAACTTCCTCTCAGTCAGCGTTAAACAGGAGGTGACAGCTAACAGGAAGCGCTTAAAGATATCTGTAATTTGGGCTTTAGCAGAAATGAACCAGACGTTTGTTGGACAGAGATGAAGTGGATGTTAGCTGAAACAACGACAGCGCTCACAGCAGCAATAACAGCTGTTTATTACCCGAGGATGAGTCTCTAGAAGGGCTAATCCAAACTGTGGAGTGTCAGGTGAATCCAGAACAATTACACTAATCATTGTTTACACTCCACATTGGGACACAACATCATAATTTTGTTTATTATCTATTCCAAAGGCTTATTAACATCATTACAGGCCATTAAATTAAACAAGAACCAAATTACGAGCGTGACAAATCACTGAGTGGATTAGACTGCACACTGCGTCTGTCAGCTCAACTGGAAATGTCAAGAACTGACGTGATTCTGTGTCTTCAGCTGTGTCTGATCATGGATCAGTGAACCATCTCACTGTACAACAGCTGACACCTGACTGCTGGGTTAACATTCCCGTCCACAAACAGCTGATTTTACCATCAGTCTTGCTGCTTGAGCACTTTTATATTTAGGAAAAATCATGATTTCACTTCAGTTTGGTTGTTGTTTTAACCTTGAACACAATTAAGGCCCTCGTCTCTCCAGGATTCAGTGTGGCAGCACCAAAAGGCCCAAATGAAGCCGGTGATAATGAGTCTGAATGAGCCTGCAGGCCGGTGGTTCTGTGTGTGGACCGGCTGATGCTGCCGGCGCCGTTATCCTGCTGCATAGCTGTAAAATGATTAAAGAGTGTCCTTCAACTGGAAGGTCGGGACACGAGCCCCATGACAGCAAGCATCTGCTCTGCTGAAGTGTCCTTGAGCAACATACTCAGTGTGTGAGTGCCATTCTGCTGCTGACCCTGCACGTTCACATCTCTGTGGAGGAGGGTGACTGCAGAGACGTCTTTTAGCTGAAGGCGCTCAGTAGAAAAAAGGCATCATTAGACATGAGTCACGATTCTTTTTCAGCATTTTCCAGCCAGTTGCAAACATTTTCCTGATTATGGATTCTCCACAGCTGCAGACACATCTGTGAGATCATCATCAGAGGCTGTGATGATTACATTTTCAATCATAATGTTTGGCAGATCTGAATCATTTCTCCATTCATGAAATGACAAAACAAGCAGATACATCAGTGGCTTAAATCTTCAGCGTGGTTCTGCAGTGTGACCCGCTGAACTTTCCACACAGACCCGACTGTGTTTGGCCGGTCAGGGAGCAGTTTGTGGACCGCCTGCATGCAGATCCACATACAGTCCAAACAATAGCACAGAGACTAAACACACTGCATTACTTAACATGATAGTGTTGGTCAGTGTTTCCCATACATCGACTGTGGCGGCCTGTCATAGTCTGAATATGGAATGTGAAAAAATATTTCTGTCTTTCCAACACATAGCAACATTTGATTTGGTATACTGCTGATTCAGGGCTGCATTAGTGGAAAAAATCATATGACGCTGTTTTCGAACCTGGAGCATCACACCCACACCCACACCCACACCCACACACTCACACACACACACACTCACACCCACACCCCCACACACACACCCACACACACACCCACACCCACACACACACACAGACAGATGGTGGGTCTGTGTGTTAGTCTGAAACAGCCATGAATTAGTTACGAAATGACAAAAAGTCGCCTGTGACTGTTATGGTGAGCTGAAGAGTATCAGAAACATCTAGTTTGTTATGGTACACACAAAAAAAATCTGATTTTGTGTAAATCCGTTGGCATAAATAAATCTAGTGTCAGAGAAAGGAAATATTTTACCGTCGTCTTCATCCACAGTCCTTGACGTTTATTAGCATGTTGGATGTTTAGCTTGATAATTAGCCAGAGGATTAAAATGGTCACTTAGGTAACTCCTCTCTTGAAACACATAATAAAAATAGTATTTCTGTACAACAGTAGATGAATCTTCATTCCAGGCCCATATATATTGTGGGAAACACTGTGATGCATTAACTCAATGACTCATTTCAGATTTCATTCTGAAAAACGTCCTCCTGAGGTTTACAGACCACAGCTGAGCGTCTCCAGCAGGAGCTCCGACGTCGACAGGCTGAAACCTTCAACAGTTAAATGACGATTCATTTGTTAACGTACAATAAAAAATGCTACTGATGGTGCGTCACCCATAAGTTAAGCCAGTCACTCTTTTTAATACAACCTTTTGCCTGGTGGCCACAGTGCTGTGTGGAAGCCTGTTATTACAGATGACACAGATAGTGTCTGAACTGAGTGCAGCCCGTCCACTCGCTCATGGACTCTTCTGTTGAGACGGTGACTTGTAATATAACAGACGTACTGAATAGACAGAATATCAGATTTAAAAACAAATATCATCTTTATCTAGATATACAACACAGCACGCTGTTGTATAAGTTTGTATTAGATGTTGTCACTTCCTGACTAAAAAACCGTCCAGAAGTTCTGGTTTCATTTTGTCTATCTGCCCTAAATCTTAAGGCTCGTGAGTTCGACCACATGTCACCTCATTCTGTCATGAGTTGACACAAATGATCAATATTCAGGTGGCCACTGACGGTCAAACCTGACGATTGTGTTCATGTTGTTCTGAATCATGTCTCAGTTTTGCTCAAAAACAGTTTAATGGAAACACAATGTCTGTTTATCATCGCCTGCGTGACATCCACAGACAGAAAATGGATCATGTTGCTGCTTTTCTCCTCTGTAGGATTGGATCGCTGCCCTGAGGCCGCCAGCACAAACATGTCAGGATGAGAGAGAGGCCTTCACGTCCTCAATATTTTATACTTTTCTCAGCTTCCATCTGTTTCCAAACCAGATCAAATGTGTTTGTGGGAGGATTCATTAAAACATGATGGTATCATGTTATCCAATTATCCAACCAAACATATACAATAATGATATGTACGTTTCACAGCTAACATTGTTGTCAATCTAAGCAGATCAGACTGGTTAAAAATGAATCGCTCTGTAAATGTTGCATCTCCTCTGGGCCTGCTCGTACTGTAGCTGCATCACAGAAAGTGATGTATACGTTTCTCTGCAGTGTTTCTGCTCTGTCACTCGCGGTCACGTCAGCGCTGACAGTGATGGCCGTCGGCACTGAGACGCTTCAGGACACACAGGCGCAGCCACTCGCCTGCAGCATCGAGCCAGCTGACTGCCGGAGGCCATGTGTCACTGCAGCGCTGAGCTGAGGAGGCCATCAGGTGATCTGTCCATGTTTACAGAGGTTTTATTATGAGGCATACTGATGGCTGATATGACCTGTAGTCATCACACTGTATGTGCTGAGCTTGGGATGAAAAGTTCCACGGGTTAAAATATGATGACTTCTCATCTCGTCCAACACGTCCATATACGCTTAACAAGTTCAAATCTCTCTGCATCAAACTGCAGAAACTTTTCAAACTGGTGTCTTTAAATGTACTTTGTATGCAGTTGTACCACCTCTAAATGCAGCTTCCCCTTCAGTGTGAACACAGTCCAGCTGTGACGTTTATTACCTTACCATTACCTTACCCCCACCATTGTGTTGGTTGGTTTATCAGCAGAATTTCACCAAAGCCACCGACTGGACTTCCACAGCGCCTGGATATTAGATGGCTCTCAGCCCAGAGAAGACTTGATGATCTTAATGATCTTCTGGATCCGGACAAACAGACGTAACATTGTGAGACATTGACGTAACATTGTCTGATGGATAGGTCTGAGTATTTGTTCAGTGTCCTTCCATGAGTCGAACCCTGGCAGGATAACTTGTGTTACAGTCATCAGCCTTTTGTTCTGGAGGAACATGTTCTTCGTCCCACTATCTGTTGTATTCTGAGGATTACAGCCTGTGTCACTGTGTAGCATTTGGTTGTTAGTCATTCAGGGAGACAGAACCTGCGTTTCAGTTCCAGCCCAGAGGAGCAGGTCAGAGGTACGAACTGCTAACGCTCGTCACACACACCGGATTCTTTTACACTTAAGCCGCCGCTGCTCGGCTTTGTTAGAAAAGATCACGCTGCATAATCAGAACACAAAACCAAACATTGTACAGCACTTTAATTCCTTGCCTGCAGCTCCCATCCTGTGAAAAGATATCAAAATAGCCTCCAGCTGCATGTTGTCACTCTTGAAATGGATCCACAAATCTGGGATTAGTCTTTCTGCAGGCTCAGCCAGCCTGGCGAGGTGGCCAGGCACAAATTAAAAGCTTGATTTCAAATTGACTATTGAGTCATTTGAATATGTGACAAATCCACAAACATTGCTAAACACTCTCCAAAACCACCTGAAGGACAGATGACAAATTATAATCTCCTCAAATGGGCATGATGTTACCAAACTGTAATGACAGATGTGTGTGTTCACAGAAAGTGATCTGACGGAGGAGACACAGCTCAGGTGTAACATCCATGAAGCTCACTGGCAGGTGAAGATGTGGAGGACAGCCAGCAGCTCAGCCACACGTCAGCTGCTACGCTGATTTCACTTACTAAATTTAAAGATGTGGCACGTCTGACTAACTGTGTGGAGCTTTCTGAAAATCAAGCGTCTCCCTGGATGAAGTAAAGTTCAGAAGGAGGGAAACAGTTTATATGACATTTAAATCAACAGCAGAGCGACGACTCCATCTGCATCATGGCTCTGTTAGACGTATGGTAGTTTTATTGAGCTATTACAGTCCATTAAGCTTACACAGCTCTGTCTACATGTAGTTCCAGTAGCTTATGAGACTGTTGTTGTTCACAGGATCATCAAATGTTTGTTTATGACTGACACGACTCTGAGGCATGCTGACTAATGAGACAATCAGAGAGTCAGAGGTCAGGTCTCTGTCACAACAGCGTCTGTCAGGAGCTGTGTGTCTTATTCCAGATCCATCAGCCACAGAAACTCAAACTCATCCTCATCACCTCGTTTAGACAGACACGAACACGCTGCGTCGACACTGCAGGCACATGATATTTCACTGTTTTCATTTATTATCCTGAACAAAGATGAAATGATGCAAAGTCCTTCACAGTGACACAGTAAACATCTGTGCAGTGTTCAGACTGAAATATCACACATTTTATATGAAACTGGAGAAAATCCACAAAACAAAAAAAAGAATATTTTGGTGCATTCGTGTTGTCAGCACAGTGGTTACGAGGTGTTTGCTTTTTCAAATTACAAGTGAAAGAAATTCTTCATAAATGAAAGGTGATTTTTCCCTTTGGTGCCACTTTTGTTAAAGGTTTACTTAGACAATACAAACTATTGAATTCAAGTATCCCTGCCTGACTCCATCACAATGTGAACGGCTGCTCACAGCGTCATTAAGTCCCAGTGATGAAGTGTGTTCCTACTGTACAAAGGGGAAGAAGTAGATCAATAAACTGAACAAGCAGCTCCTGGATACGGAGAGGGAAGCCATGCAACCCATTTAGAAAGCTCTCTCCACCCGGTGCTGGCATATTAGCACACTAAGTAAGGGGAGATAAAAGCTATGGCATTAGGATAAGTTGAACGTTTGAGACATTTCAAGGTAATATTATAATGCCACCATCAGCTTAAGTTCCCAGCTATCTGATGGAGCAGGTGAGAGATGTGGCAGCGTCAGACGAAGTGAAAGCACAGACGAAAATCAAAAGATCGCTGGAGCAAGAAAAGCTGAGAAGATATCAGCTTATTTAAAGAAGCAAGAAGGGGAAAAAATGGAAGGGGAAGAGAAATAAATAGAGGGAGTTTGTTGGAGCTAGAGCTGCCACTTCCCCGGGTGCAGTGCAGCTAAAGCCATGTCTCATTCTGGGATGTCACATTTGGGTCAGGCCTGGGTAGCCAAGCAGGAGAGATGAGTGCAAGGCGAAGCGAGGCGGCTCAGTCCTGCTGAATGGATGGCAAGTCATGCATTCTCTGTCCCCTCGTTCTGCTTCAGTGCCGGTGCAGCGGTGCCGGCTACAAGCCCACTCTGAGGATGGTGAGTTGTAATCGCAGATGTGTGGCGGTAAGGGGTCAACCTGCCATCGCCGGAGATGACTACTCTAAACGGTCTTCCTCTCCAACTTGCCGTTTAGCCTCGGTGCCGCTCGTCACACACTTTCACAAGATGCTGGTAGTGTTCGCTGAGCTGCGCAGCGACAGTTCCCCTGAGTGGGATGTGTCACAGGAACATGGCTGCGTCACATCTCACAGAGGCTGTAATGGAGCTCTCAGTGACAAGCTGTGTCAAGTATGCTCGATCTGGAAATGTAGCATTTATCCTGAGTGGTCTCAGTATCACATGTATGGAGAGAAGTTCTGTTCAGTATCGGTGCTGCCTTTCAGTTCTGAGGACGCTACAACCAGCAGAGCAACTTGTACTCTAATTCTTGCTGTAGTCAAGAGAAGAACATAAACATCTCTCCATCGAGAAATAACATTTAGTGTCGCTCTTTGCTCAAATACAACCTGCACTTCTGATATAACTGATGCTAGCAGCAGCTATGCTAACTTCCTGAGGTGTCCAGCTGCTTCTGTAGCTGATAGTCACATCTGAACCACGCAGCAGCTGCAGGTAGTTCCTCAGAGGAACCTGATTGGTTCAGCCACTGTGTGCTTGGTCACAAGAACTTAGACTGAATCCTGTCAGAATGGATCTGACTGCACGATCAGGTGATCTTGCAAATACAGATGCTTCGCAATGTAGACATGTCAAATGTTAAAAATGTTTGTAAAAACACACGACTGACTGACGGAGTGTCCGTGAACATGCATGTCTCTAAACACAATGTTCTATGCTGGATAATGATTCAGCTCAGTGGTTCGGTCCTCCTCAGGAAGTTTAGTCTCCTTTTCTCTCGTTACCTGTCGGCTGTCAGATTGTCTCCTCTGATTGGTCTGCAGGTGAGTGTTCCCGTCTCTGTCACCTTTGCAGCGCGGCTTCAGCCTTCATTAGCTGATGGTAATCTGGGATGTTGTTTACCTGGGCCGGGCAGCAGAGACAATCCTCTTGGCTGTCTGTTCAGCGATCAACATGCTGACCAGACTGCACTACAGACAAGATGTCCTTTCGTCCCTGAACTTTCAGATGACTGCTTAGCTGGCAGGTTAGAATATCAGGCTTGTAGCAAGTACATCATGATGTAACAGTGCTTTCAAAAAAAATCTTCATTAACTCGATTTCTCACTTCCGTTAGCTACAAATTAAATCACACTTTGTACTAAAGTCACCTGCTTCTGTAACCTCCCTCACATTATCTGCAGGAGTGTTTGGGTTTATTTTGTTTACTTTTAATAGTTTTGACATTATGAATCATACAAAGGATGCACACTTTGAACATTTCCACCTTGAAGAAATTTGTGGCATTTACACAAAAGTGAGTCGTGTTGTAAGAAGTTGTGTGAAGAGAGAAAACTGATCCTGAAAGAAGTTTAAATCCTTTGAACTTCTTCACTGCACCCAGCTGCTGGAGTGGAAGTAACTTTAAGAAAGTTTAAAAAAATCAATTTCCAAATGCAGCCTCAATAAAAACAATACAGTGTTATTGTTGGTTCACACAGTCTGAAGTCTGAAGGTGGTTTGATGTGTCAGGTGCAGAGAACAGCAGGTAGAGCTGCAGTCAGTCACTGAAGGAAAGTTGTTGCCAACTACTTTGATATCCGATTAATAACTTTTCCAAGCGATGACATCAAACATTTGCTGCTTTCAGCTTCTTAAATATGAGGATAAGCTGTTTTTCTTCATGTATTATAGTTGAAGAGTCTTTGGGTTTTGGACCAAAGAAGCAAAATGAAGACGTCACTTTGGGCTCTGGGAAAGTGTGCTGAGGAACAGTAAACTGGTTTTAAATCACCGCAGTGTGTTTCTGCAGTGTGTTGAGTGAAGGCAAAACATTTAGGCCAGTTCCAGTATCTCTGTGTCTGTGACATGCCGATATAAAATCAGCCAACTGATATATTGGTTTGGCTCTGATCGATAAAGAAAGTAAGTGTTAGCTGCAGCGTGTAAACATGCCTCGTGAATAATTTACCTGGTAAACCTGGATGTTGGTCTCAGTGTTCTCCAGACTGAACAAACTGTCTGATCACACGCGTCTTCAAATCTCTCAGTAAATTAGCGCAGGTTCACCTGACACCTGAAAAGAATATAAAACATGTTGATGCATATCAGTAAAAACCAGGGCATCGCTTTTTAATTTAACTTGTCAAATTGAACAGATTAAGTTCTTTACAGTGCTGTTATGGACAGCCGTCTGCAGAATACTAATCGTCTTGTTCGCTGCTCTTCAGGTGTAATAAATGCAGTAGATGACACACAGTTATCAGTCTTCATCAGCAGAGCCGCAGCACACGGCTCATATCGCCTTTTCTCCAAGTCACTACACCAGATGCAGAACGTCCCTCTGCAATATAACACTTTATTAGAGTCTGTTGCCATGTCGCCCAGATTTATGTGTGTGTGTGTGTGTGTGTGTGTGCGTGTGTGCGCGCGTGTGTGTGCGTGCGTGCGTGCGTGCGTGCATGCGTGCGTGTGTGTGCGTGTGCGTGCGTGTGTGTGTGCGTGTGTGTCCTGCACTTCCACCCATCAATGTGATTTCCACTTGAGGGGAGGCTGTCAGGTTTATGAACACGCCACATGTGCAGGCTGGATGGTATTTGCAGTAACAACATTTCAACATGCGTGTGTGCAGCAGATTAGAGACGAGGATGTGGAGTTCTTCTCCGTGTGTGTGTCGTATTCATGTGCTCATCTGGCTCCTGTGTGGAGACTCAGTTCACTGGAGTGTTCAGCTGCATCTGTAGCCAACAGCCTCAGCTGTCCACACACACCCACACATGTACATTAACATGTATACAGACGGACACATTCACACAGCCCGCTGCTGTTTTAGAGTCAGGCACGAATAATATCTAACAGAAGACTAAGAATAAAACCACAGGAATATTCTTTAATTGAAATGTGAGGGATAACTTTCTCATGGCAGCCAACACCGTTTTTATTAGCTTCCCCATCGTGGATCCCACAGAGTGACCATCTCTGTCCTCCAGCCTTCAGTTCATCCTGCTCGTCACTGATGGAAACATCGTAACCAGGTCGTCAAGTCAGAGATTAACATTTCAAATTAAATCCCCTCCACCCTCGAGTTTAGTAAGTGTGTGTGTCTTGTGGTTGAGTAAAGTTAAGTCAGATTCTCTCTCCATAGCTACAGACTCTATGGTAACAGTGTTTACCTGGTGCGGAGGTGTTTTTACAGCAAGCTCATGGGAAGTGAACAGTCATCCCCCGACACACACACACACACACACACACACACACACACACACACACACACACACACACACACACACACTCTCCTTTAGCAGAAACATTTCAGTTAAATGTCAAGTCACTCATGTTCACATTTACCCAACAAGATCTGATCCAACCGTAGAAAATCATAGTTTACACCACATTTTTATATTCATGTCGATGTTTACGACACGTTCTTAGTAAATGTGACCATAAGTACTATAGAGTTGATGTCATTTAGATGTCGAGGGCACTATGATGACATCAGTCCTCAGAGTTATAGTGGGAATTCATTTTAATACAAGAGGTCGTTGCATCTTGAAGTGAAGCTACTTGTAAGCTGCCATTTCATTCTTGGGTTGTTAAGTTTTAGTTCTCTTTAGAGGCATAAACAAGTAAAAGTATTCAGTATTTTACATTGAAAACAGAGATTAAGACATTACTAAGATGTATCTTTGATGGACCTGGCTGTGTGGAAACAGGAAAAAGGAAATGAAGTCAGAATGTGATTGTGTGTTTTGATTCTGGCTACAACCACACAGGTCGCGGCTGCAGACTCACTCTGGTCATGTAGCTTTAATGGATGTGATCTTAACCTTTGCTGCACATGAAATGTACATTTCATCAGTTAATGTGTCTTCAGCTGAGCAATAAGTCCAGTTGGAAATGATCCAAGGAGAATTAAGGAGGACTGAAATCCTCCAGAATTGGTTTGAGGCGCACTCGAGCTGATGAGCAGATGACGTGGATACATCTGTCCACCGCTGAGGTCTGACACAGTGAGGACTTCCAGTGTTTCAGACAGCAGCGATGCTGCAGCTCAGTTTGGTTGTTGATGTGAGACAGAGGATATAAATCAGACTAATTATCTTCTTCCTCTCAATCTGTTTGTATTCCTTCACTTTGAGCTCTCTAGTAAAGACTTCTAGTAAACACAGAAATGCCAAATCCATTATCTAAAAATACTGAAAACTCTTTGGTTGCATAGCAACAAGGATGAAGAAACGCTCCTCCAAGGCTTTTAGCCCGTTCTCTTTCTAGACATTCACAGCAGCACCTTGAGAAACGGCTCACGTCTGATCTCAGCCTGAGGCCTGATGACTCCTCCTGAAGGTGTCAGAAGGTGTCCTGGGTACCAACAACAGTCAGCAGCAAAGCATATTGTTAGACATGTGCAGCTGTTACTCTGGAAGTATTCTTCTCAGTTGTTTCTGCATTTTGGTTTCCAGGCTCTGATTGTGGTGGTGATTTTAACTACAGTGTGGGTGGTGCGCTGCTGGACCTCTGTCCTTTCTGGTCCGTTGGTTCTTCTTCTGGTATTGATGCTTCATATGTTCACTCACTTTGCTTCTAGTATCGATCAGATTATATTATTTTGAGACCACTTGGCTGTGAAACAACTCTTTTTGCCAACAGTAGATAAACATCCAGTAGATCCGGAACAACATTAGCATTCTTCTTTTTTTTTAAAAAAATCATCTGATGAATCTACATTCATATTTCATTCTCTTTTCGACCTTTAGCTCTCGAGTCCTGCAGGTAATATTTGTCTTGTTAGCTTTTAAATATTCCAGTTTGTTCACCAGCTAGCTGCTCATTCAGCCTGCAGTTTGTTCGTTGAGCCTTAACCAGAAAACTCGTCTTCATACCTAAACAAAAGAACTTTCTCCTTTGCTCCCGTCATAATTACTACGGCCAGTAGAGGTCGCCGCTCAACAATTCATGTACATACTGAGCTGCTCACAGAAACAATTTGGGTCTGGAGCCAAAACAGGAAGGCTGCAAGCTGTAAGACCACAAAAAATGTGCTGAAAGACACTAAAACGCTCTGCAGAGCAGAGAGAATCTGCAGTGATCACATACAGTCATTTTATCCATTGTCAGTATAAATATATTGACTATTAAAGCTCAAATTAAATGAATATACATGGAAATCTCTTCAGTTATTACACATGATGTGAATAATAAAGCACCAGCAAAGATTCAGATTTGTGTGACTTGAGCTCTGGAGAGGCCGAGCAGAGTTCCCCGTCTGCATTAGTGCTACAGCTCCTGCTGAATGTGATTCTGAACACAGAGCTGCCTCCTGTTTGTGTCCTCAGATAACTTTGTGAGGGAGAATCCACGTAGTTGGCAACAGCGTTCCTCTGTTGAGGGAAAAATCCCCAGCCGGCTGTCTGCTTTGTTGCACCGTGCGCCTTACAAGCAAAGCAGGGCTGAATGAAGTTCTGTGGTGTGGAAGTGTATCTCATGGCCAGGCTTACTAACTTGCTTCATTTATTTATTTTTTTAATAAGCCTTTTAGCAACGGCTGTTGTCACAGACGACTGCCGGGGCTTAGGAGGGGGAATATTAGAGTTTTGTTGATTCGGCTGGTGGCTTTGGACCAAGTTGATTGGATTTTTTCAGTTCATGTGGGTTCAGTTAGCCGTGATGCCAATAGTCAAAGCTGCAGCTCGTCAGGACAGCATGGAAACCATATATGCCATGTCCTCTACTTTGTCTCTTTATCTTTCAGTGTTTCCATGTGACCATCTGACGGTCATCTGTTTACACCTGTGCAGAGATCAATCTCTCCGTCCACTTCTCTATTAGTATTCACACTCCATCCCTTCATTCCTCCCCGAGTCTCTCTTGGCTCTTTGTCTGTCTGTCTCAGCCTGTTCCAGATCTTTTTTTTTTTTTCCTTCTTTACTTCCACACTCTGCTTTTCCTTTTCAGCTGTTTACCAAATGTTCTTATGCAGAGTTTCTTAAAATAAGTGAGGATTTTAATAATAATTAAGCTGCAAATCTGACACCAGCACGTCTGCACGTCACAGCAGCAGGTCCGTGACTCCACATATTCCAGTTTGTGCAGTTCACCTGTGGGAGCAGCAGACGTGAGCGCAGGATGTACTGAACACTAAACAAGGGCGAGTCTGAGTCAACAGTTGCTTCTGATTGGCTGCAGGTTGACAATTATTTACTGATAAACAGACATCATGCATGTATGTATTTCTATTGAAACTGTCTATTCATGTAGTATAAATGAGCTATAGCCTGAAACTGATGTGGATATTAATGCACATCGCTGTGTCGCCCTTCAGTGCTTCATACTGAACAACACAGGACGGCACCTGACAAACCAGCTGCAGAACGAACACAAGCAATCGTCTCGCGTCCATTTACTGTTCAACCTGCTTCTTCAGGCTGCGGCCAACAGAACATATTGACTGAGACAATCTTGACATTGATTATTTATGGGTAGTGACATGGCTGACAAGCTGGCTCGTCCCTCTGTTAAACAGGAACATAAGTTAATAACTTTTCATTTTTCTGGCACGATGTCAAAGCTGAAGGCTTCTATGAGCTGCGCAGCGTCGTTCAGGTGTCCTCGTCTCATGTGAGGCTATTAGTCTTCTCAGGTGTTGCCATGGAAACAGAACACATGAAAATATAAATTAATGGTCTATTTATTTCTCTTTGCTGATAATTCCAGCCATGGTGGCCACAGCTGGGTCAGTCCTGATGTTAGCCTGCTGGAGATATATCAGTGTACATGTAGAGAAATGACAAAAAACGAAAACAGTCATTTAGGAAGTCTGGCCTTTTAATTGTCGGTCAAAATAAGAACACTGAGGAGATCATGGGACGTATTTTAATGACTAATGGAGCGAGTGCAATGACGAGTGCAGAGCCGTGAATCTGATGCATGATGTACACAACAGCCGGTTTATGTTAAGTACAGATCCCAGGGTGTGGAGATTAATACTCACATCACATCGCCCCTCTGCTGCGTTCATTGGGATTCTTTTTGCGTGTAAATTTACATTTTGTATAAATCGACTTCAACTGAGTGTCTCAGCATCAGACAAGGTTTTATATACACTGACACAGACTCCAAGATTAAAGGCTGGAGGAGTGAGAGCCTGAATATCAAAGTCATAATACTGTCGATAAAAGGTAGCAGGAGAGAGAAGAGAATGTGTTTTTGACCTTTCAGTGGCTGAGAGAAGAGAAAAAAAAATACAATCTATGCTTGAGAAAGTGTTGCATGCCCTCAAACACTCACCACGTCTCTCCCCCGCCAGCAAGCTCCATTATCCATCAGTTTATAGTCGTGTAGTGTACATGATGGGACATTTATTTGAAAAAGACTTTAATCTTCCACAAGGACAAACTTTTTGGCTTTCCACAGACTGTATGCTGCACGATATCCCTGAATAGTTGATGCTGTTGGAGCCTTTACAACAGGTCAGTCATCTCAACAGCGTCACCTCCACTGAGTACAGACGTCCTCATGACAACATCACACTCTGACAACTACTGTGAGAGAGGAGAGAAGCTGAGCTGCAAACGAAAACCATCGATTAGAAGAATTAAATCATAGAAACACGACTGAACGGCAGCACAAACACTGTCACAACTGATACTGTTGCAGATGATGATGAGAACAGAGACGTATCTGAACCTGCCATCAACATAACGTCTACTAAAATTACAAACATGCTCGAGACTGACGGCGTCTCATCATCCCGAGGTGAAAATGTGTTGGGGACAAACAGACCTTCCCTCAGGGACTGAAGGGGTTTATGTCTGTTTGTACAGTTATTGTTTATCAATGACAAACTGGGTGACAACACCATTCAGCTTAGCACTCTGTTACTATAGTTACAGTCACTAGCTACTTGGCATGAGACCAACAGAATATAAAATGTTAAAATCTGAAAGGACGTAGTAAACGTACTATTAAGGGAGGAAACACTCTGGGTAATGTTACAGTGTGAGCAGGAGGTCCGTGCTGATATCAGCAGGAAGAGATGTTAGTTAGCAGCAGTAACCAAGAGAGACACGTTCGACCTGCAGCTGTTATAACAAAGACACAAAGATTTGCTTTTGGGACGGTTTACAGCCACTGAGGTGAATCTTTGGACCGGCAGGATGAATGTGGATGCTGATGGGTCAGAACCACTTCAACACTCTGCAGACATTACACAGAGCTGCTTTAATTGTCCACCGTCATACAAAGACAGTAACTTGTGTTTCTCTCCCTTTTCTTCATCAGCATTTTATCCATCTTATCACAATATTTAATAAAAACACCAGAATTATTCATTTCTGAATAGCACCCGGCCCTTTACATAATATACAGATATTGATATAAAAATGGATAAAGATACATGTGTGATGCTCTGCGTAAAGAGCGAGACAGAGGTTTGAATATACTTGTACAGAGAGCATGGAGCACACTGACAGGAGGCTGTGAATATAGATATGAACCTGACAAAGATAAGTTAACATAAAGCCGCTCGGTACAAACGTGGTGCTGATGATGTCAGAGCTGCACTGCAGCGTCTCCATGGATCAGTCTGCTGCGGTGAAGTTATCTGATCCAGCTCCAACTCCTGTGCTGAGAGGAAACCACATCCCAGTTGTTTCAGATCCAGTGTAGACGAATACCATCGTCTGTGACAACCTGTTAAACATACAGTCAGTGCACAGCTGGCTGTAGGTGTTTACTGTCTCACTCACTGAGGGCTTTAACACACTGGTCCAATCACCAGACGGGCTGCTGGGAGGATCACAGCCACACTTTGTTTACTGGGATGGATTCACTCTTGTATTTCTGTAATTAAATTAAAAAACATCTTGTGATCCAGTAGTAACAACAGTAATGTGTGTGTGTGTGTGTGTGTGTGTGTGTGTGTGTGTGTGTGTGTGTGTGTGTGTGTGTGTGTGTGTGTGTGTGTGTGTGTGTGTGTGTATGCAGGTCTCAAACTTCTCTTCCAGTTGTGTGTCTGTTGTTGGTGTGTTACAGATTTATCTGCTCGTTTTGTTGGAAAAGTATCAGAAAACAGCTAAATTCAACTTTAACATGTCTCACGTTTGTCAGACTGGATCTAGAGAACGGTTAAATCTTTATCTCAAAAGGTACTTTAAATCATTATTAAAGCCAGTTCTGTCAGTGAGAAATGTTCACTATGGAATCACTGACAACAAAGCAGACCAGAACCTAAAGTCCAAACTTTAACACAGGATGGATTGTACTGATGTTTTTTTACTGAGGCTGAACTTCAGCCTCTGTATTTTCTACCATTTCTGGATTGTACTTCCTCTTCAGATGAACCCAGCGCCTGCAGTGTTAACAGAAGCAACGATGTGCTGTTTAAACACAAAGTCATGCCAGTAATGGCGTCTGTGAGCTCTGTGTTGGCATATTTTGAACCAACTACAGAGGAAAATGCTGATATCTGGCAGCCAGCTGGAAATCCAAGCATAAAAACAATTAGGGGCAAAGTGCAGAGCAGGCTGATCACATGAAGCCATGCTTTGTTTTCTGAACACCACGGAGGAAAAGTGCAGACAGATGCAGACAGATGCTGGGCTCAGGTAGCACGGACTGGAATCTAATGTATTCTGTGTACGAGCACACAGAACTGTTCTAAAGGATCCAGCAGATTATAAATATTCTTCTAATTTAAACCAAAAAAAGCAAACTGTAATTCTGCTTCAGGAATTCATCCAGTAACAGGGAAATAATTCTGCAGCTCACAAAGCGAGCAGCTGATCAGAGATGGAGACCTGCTGGACTCCTGTTTCATCCTGAGCTTCATTAAATGTGCTGTGAAACCTCACGTCCACTTCTCAGTGCTGAGAAGGAGCACTGAAGCCTTCCTGCCTGCGTTACATTTACAGTAATCCTCTCATATATTCACGTTAACATGCGTTTTCCTCAGAGAGCAGTTCACAGTGGTGGAGTGCTCTGAGACCAACATACAGTCAACATGACAAACAGCAGGTTAGTCTGGAGGACGTCAGCATCCTCACACAGAGATGAGCGTCAGTCAGTCGGCGGGTTAACGTGAGCTTCTGGTCTGTGGAGGGGGATTAGACGCCTCTCACTAGAATCGTTTTCACCTCTTATTTTGCTCCTCTCTTTATCCCTCTGTCTGTCATCTCCGCCTGTCCTTTCTTTCTTCACCCTCCACTGCTCCTTTTATTCTTTCTGCCTCCTCTCAGCTGAGTTTACCCGGCAGTGACGAGCTCAGTCATTTTTCAGACACAGGAGTTTTGTGAGGACAAACATTTCTCAGAGGCAGAAGACCTCCCTCAGTTGAGTCAAACCTGTTGACTTCTGTCTCCTTTATTTATGATTTATCATATGAATTCAGGGTTAAACCTTTAGTTCTTAAGTCTATGACAGGCCAACATGAAATCTTTAAAAGCTAACAAACAAATAAATGCTCAGATATGACAAAGAAAGCAGCCAATCACCTTTACGGAGCTGAACAAGCAACACGTTAGAATGGAAAAATCAGTAAAAGTATTAAATGATTACCTTTAAATACTGGCTAAATACTAAATATCGTCAGCTTTTGAAACTTCCAGTTTCCTGAGTTCCAGGTGCAAGATGGCAAAGGTGACCAGACACCTGCCTGACAGTCAAAACTGCTGATCTGACAGAGAACAGAACTGGACCTCAGAACTGGACCTCAGAACTGGACCTCAGAACTGGACCTCAGAACTGGACCTCCAGCAGTGCAGCCTTGTGTGTTATGACTGAATAGAGGGTGAAGGAGGACACATATTGGATATTACAGCACTTCTACTGTCCACAGTTTACAAGAAGGAATTCTGACTGAGTGACGGCCTGTTGTACATTTTCTGGCAGGAAGTCGAATGCTGGAATTGATCAGTTAATCAAGAGAAGAATCAGCAGCTGCTGTCCTCAGCAGAGTGTCGCTCAGAGGAGACTGAGTCACCTGACGGGTCGTTTGAAATTATTTTTATTTTTCCAAAACGTGTTAAACAGCAGTTTGCTATTGATCTGTTTCTCTCTGCTTCACTTTAGGAACTGATATCTTCTCACAAAAGAATACATCAGCTCATGTTTTGACACATTACTACAATATGTAGGCTGGACAGCTTGTGCAGCTGTGAAGATCTTATTATTTACAGTTTGTGTCTCGTGGGTTCAAATTCAAACACAGCGTCACTACAAGGTCAGGGGCGTCTTTGAAACGCACACAAAGCGGCGGCAGAACAAGAAGCGATGACAGCTGAGCTCGCCTTTAAAGCCCAGATCATTTTACTGCTCACCTCTAAACGCACCACACTGACTGCTGACGGCCTTCCTGGGGCGGAGAGCTGACCTGAACGCTGACCTATAAAGTACAACTTGGTGGGAAAACTCTGGAAGGAAAAATGACATCTCAGTCTGTTTTCTGCCCTTAAGCAAGGCACTGGAGCTGCACCTGTTCAAGCCCTGTCACAACGAGTATTAATCTTTGAGAGCAGCACAAAGGTCAAGTGTGGAACTATAGAAATCCAATGTGAGGAAGAAAACATGCTCAGTCAAACAAACAATCCTGCATTAATAAATGTTTAAGACATGAAGTAGACAGGAGCGCTTTTAAAGACGAGCTCCTCTTCCTAAACAGCTGTGATAACGAGGTGAAGCAGCTTCCTCCCACAAACACAAACATCAGGCTCTGAGTAATTGGCAGGGATCAGAAGTCTGTTCTGTGTTAAATTAAAACACTTCTTGACAACAATTCACCTCCGGAGATAATCTCCCCTCAGAAAAAGACACTGCAGAAGCAGGAAAAGCCTGTTTGTTGTTAGCATCTTATTTTTGGAAGCAGTTAGCAGAAGCCGTCTGTCTTCAGTGAGACGAGTCCAGCAGCTTCAGGTGAGATGTGAGTGATCACAGACGGGCTGTTCTGCTGGTTCTGCTCGTCTCCATGATTTCCATTATTTAAGTGGACTGACTCAAACTGTTTCTACCATCTGGAAGTTAAGGTTAAAGGATTTTATCTATTATAAATGTCTCTGCAGCTCATGTTTTTGTGATGAGTCACTGAATGAAGTTTCCATGAAGCTCATCAGCTGTGGCCACAGAACGACGATCACAGCCACCAAGTTTTAGGATGTTTGAAACCTTTTATTATTCGAGTCATGAGCAAACATTACATTCTATCATTGATCAACTACTCTGATCACTGATTAATCAGTTTGAGCATTTCTTAAAGGGGGAAAGAAAATCAAAATTCTCTGATTTAAGCTTTCAGTGTGACTTTTTCCTGGTTTCTCCTCTGACAGTGAACCGAACGTCATCTGGAGCTTTGGGACATTTTCACTACTTTCTGTGAATTTTAAGGCCAAAAATCAAATAAAAAAAAATCTAGTAAAACCGAAACTTTATGTTACTGTCACTCTTAACAAACTTACTCGTTTACATAATTAAAGTTATATGTCTGTAGTTTTGTAGCTCTGGTTTCTTCCTTATGCATGAGATTATTTATGCAGTAGGTAGTTGTCATTTTAACTATTAGGAGTATAATGAATTTTGAAGTTTCCCAAAATAGAACTCCACTAAGAGTTCTTCTGAGTTAAGGAAGTAACAGAATGTGAACCAACAGGATCCGAACATGATGTCAGTCCAGGAATAAATAAAGCAAGAGTTCCTCATCCTGTCAGACTCCCTGATGTGAACCCGGAGGGGAGAGTCGGGATGAAGGGACGCGGCAGTGTCAGAGTCTGGCTCACCATTTCCTGACACCATCTTGTCAAAGATGTCAACTTGCTGCTCAGCTTGACAGCAATCTTTTTTTTTCGAATTTGAATTTAATATTCTGCAGTTTAGGGGGAAAGTTTCTAAACCTAACACATAATTTAGAGGCTGACAGTAACCACAAACTGGGCTGTAAAACAATTCTGCAAAATGTATACAGGGAGTTTCAAGTCACCACAGAAAGGACACCGACTGAGGAAGCTTTCTTTAATTTAGTAAAAGTCGTTTCCACTTTTAATACTGTGAGAACACAACATCACTGTGCAGTCAGCTGGTTTGTAACTGGTGCCTTCTGTGCTGAAATGTATTCATCGCAGTGCTGATCGGACAGAAAACCAGAAAGTCGTCTCCTCATGATGTTTGTCTTCTCTGTGCTGTTGCAGATCTCATTGTCAGACTGACAAAGGACAAGTTTGGAGCCATTCAGACGGAATACCAGAAGGTAACGCTGTGAATGTGTGTCTGCGTCTTCACCTGCATCAGATTTGTGATTCATGATATAAACCAAGTTAGGAAGGTGTCTTGGAGATATTCTGTAGTCACGGATTTAAGCAAGATTTAATACATTTTACAAGCAAAGGCAAGACCATCTTTTAAGTGACAGCTCAGAAAAAAAATGGTAATTGCTTCTGGCACAACCTGTGAATTTAGAGAGAGATACATCATTTGAGTTTTTATGCTGAACCACTTTAACAGCCGAAGACGTTTCCTAGCTCTTCCAGTCTCTGAGATCTAACAGAAGTACAGCGAGAGTTCACTCTGTACCTTCCTCTCAATAAAAGGGAAGGCCGTCTGTGTGCAGTGCAACAATATGCAGCTACGTGGATACACATTCTTTGATTTCTGTTTCATCCACATGTTTTTGTTTTGGTGGCTTTGCTCTTTGTTTGACGCTGCGTTGCCTTTGTCTTCTGCATGCCCTCTCCATCTGATCTGCTCTGGCCTCCCTCAGCCAGAGAACATAGTGCTGACCCTCCAGGTAAAGTCTGCACACTGGCCCTACAGCAACCGTCCCCCGCCTCATCCTGTCCCCAGTCACCAGGGCTGCACAATTCCACACAAATCATTTTGTTAGTTACATTTTCTTTCACAATCTTTACTGGAGTCATGTGTAGTTGTGCAGCCCTACGACTCTCACCAAGCCATCCTGTCCACCTAACAACCACCACGGTAGCTTCTCCACAACCGTAGCTCCTGTTTCATCTGGGACACGTCCCAGTTCAGATCTTCTCAGCTCCACAGAGAAGACAGTGCTGACTGAATCACAGAGGAAGAGTTTAAGTGCCCTGGAATGTAAAATCACACCTTTTACAAACCTCCAGAGAGATTCAAACACTTCACTCATGAAACAAGTGAAACAAACTCCTCCATGTGCATTTTACACCCTGTTAAAGTAAAAAAGGAGCAGATGATCAGTTTCCCTCCAGAAATATGTGATTAATAATAATAATAGCTGAAAAAACCCTCAGCCAGCCAACCAATGTTTACAAAATGCTTCATTTTCTTTGCTTCAATGAGGACGAATCCGTTTGTCTGCTTTGCATAAAACTCATCCAATTTATCAGGCGTCCTGATGTTTGAGAGGTTGCAGAGTTACAGTCTTGCTACTTTGGGAAACATGAGAAATGTTTCTCTTGTGCTTTACAGCACACACAGTATATTAAACAGTCATCAACCACCGTGTTTCACTTCAGACATCATGTGCCAGTCCAGCAGACACCACCCAACCCTGGTGGTAACACAAGTCTGACTGTATGTAAGCTTATGAGAACATGACCCTGCTTCTCACCTGATTCATTACCTCAGTAAACAGTTTCCAAATGACTTCATGATCTCAGTTGTTAGTTTCAAATCCTCTTAAATACAGCATGGTCTCTTCAAAATAAAAGACTTGGCGAGTCACCACCACAACATGTCCTCAAGTTCTCAGTAAAGTCTAATCAAACATCCTCATCATGTCTTGCTCCAAAACACAGATGTTGTTGGCTTTAAACCCAACTGGAGGCAACAAGCTCTGGTCATAATGGTGATTAAAACAAACAGAACAAAGACCCATGATGTGAATAATGTGCAATGGTCCTTAAAAGTTTTCATATTAGCATTTGGCTAGCAGCTGATGAGCAGCATCTGGCTGGAGGAAACTTTCCTTGTGGCTGCTGCTTTGATTTAATGTGATTAAGTTTACAGAACTTCCCGTCTTCACCACTCAGACATGCTGCCACCTCATCACCCAGCTCCTTCTTATTGGAAGGTCACTTTCTTCTTTTGGGCACTTGCCAAGACAAAGCTTTAGTCCAAAAATAGTCTGAGCTGCAGGCCCTTGAAGAGTGGTGCTGGAAAAAAATAAAACAGTTTTGACCTTTTTTTTTTGTGAAGATTCACCCAATAACAAGCAGAGCCCGGGAGCAGAATGAGGATGCAAGCGTTCAGATTTGCACAATGTCCTCAACAACTGGGCTGACATTGGTGCTGTTAGATGACATGGGACACAAACACACTCAGTCTCTTTTCTTTCTTACTTTTCCTCTCTACATCTTTAAAACTCTGGTTCCCATCATCACCGCTACATTTCCATGGACCCTGAAATCTGCCATGTTTGATTTCTGCAGGTCAGAATGTGAGTGTCAGCCTGGTGTAAACTGTTTCTGACAGAGCCAGGAGCTCATCCAAACAAGCTCGAGAAGGTTGGATCATGCGCACCGCCTGAGACCTCCAAGTTTGCACAGAGATTTTCAAATGAACCGGAGAAGAATACTCCTCTCAGACGAGACATTTCTTCTCAGCCTGCATGTTCCCTGGAGAAGGCAGGGTCACTGACTTATGAGGGCGATTAAGATTAGTGCGAATCAGCTGGGAGAGCAGTTCGTCCATTTAGGAGCAGTGATAGCAGTCCTGCTTTGATCCTTTCATAACCAGACGCTATTGAACATCATTGTGACAAGTTACATACGGTGTGGGAATTACCAATCCCCTATTCAATTTTGCCAATTTCCAAAGCCTGTGCTGAGTGCAGGTTGAGATAGGGGCAGATTAAGTGGGAGCACTGTGGTACATGACAAGAGGAGGTGGAAGCTCCACAGAGAATCTGCCAACTGCAGCAATTTAACTCCCTCAATATATCAGGGAGAATTTGTAAAGAATCATGTTGAGTCAACTTCAATATTTCTCAAACGCAATCAAAGTGGAGATAAATTGAGGCGTAGTGATGAAGGATGTGCAGATCTCACGGCTGACAATTCAGATATGAAGCACACACAGTTCATGCAGTACAGTCGACCTGTCTGAACACAGAAACACTGAAAACTACCCAACACATTAATGATGTGATGCATTTATTCCTCTGCTCCCTCCCGGGTCAACAGGCTCAGTCCATGACACGTCATCCTGCAGGTCCTCACCACGTCTAATCTCAGTACCCTCCTATTAACTGTTCACTGTGAAAACTGCCCTCTGACACAATCTAACAATCACTGCAAATTCTGTATGTGAGTTTAACAAGTGCATGAGAAGTTGAATTACATTGTTCTCCAGGTGAAAACTGCATTCTGTCAAACTAAACTGAAGAATTACGCTGTCCACCATCCATTTTCTACTTCATCCAGTCAGAAGTAATGTTTATTTCTCAAAGACAGACTAAAGCAGAGTGATACACCCGTTGTGTGATCAGTCATTTTGGAGGATGCAGTTTCAGATTAATTGTGTTGTGTTACACTCAGAAGAGTTTCTACTCTTCTATAAATGTTTTTACGACCTCTGGGCTATTAGACTGCTTCAGTATCTCGCTGTACCTCATAAAGCAGCTGTACATTTCTCACTTCATAAAAGGTGTAATGGACTAATGTAGTTCTTCAGTTTCAGCCGTAAAGTTTGAGGTTTTCATTGAACAATATTCAAGTTGGACCACGTTGAGTGATGGAACTAATTTTTGTGAAATCTACACTTTCTGCAATGAAATTATTAAAAAGCATTAACTTCACTGAAACAGGTGTAATTATCTCACTCAAGGGGCTGATTTGTTACCTTGTTTCAAGAGAAAACTGGATTTTTACGACTCAGTAAGAGTCCAAAGTTCTTTTTACGCTGGAGTTTTCTGCAGCGCACTAACTGCCTTGTAGTTCAGGTCCTTGAAGTAGGTTCTCATCAGAAATGCCGTCTCTTCCCTTCATTAGAGTGGGAGAAAAAAAAAACTGCACCACAGGGCAACACGGATGGTTGTGAATCCTTTGAGTATTTCCCCTCATCATCCTTCATCTGTTGCTATCCTCTCAGTGCATATTGGAAATTGTGTTTGCCAGAAATGTATGTGAATACTGACCCGCTCTGAGAGTGTGAGGAGACTATTGTTGTCCTCCCCGTTTCAGCAGCGTTATCTTGGTATTTATGTTGCGTAAAAAGGAGCTGATTATTGAATTGGCTCGTGATATGAAGAATTGTAAAGAACAGATTCTCCAGCTGCGAGTAGTGTTATGCAATCTGTTTATTGTTTATCCACAAATCCCCTTTGGACAAAGAGTAGAGAGAGAATTTCCAGCAGTGAGATCCTGCTAGATATTTTTAGATTTGCTGCTCATTTTATCCTCTACCTCCTTGTGTGTGTCCTCCCTTCTATTAATCTATCCTTTCTTCTCTGCCTCGCTCCGACTCGTCTGCTCTCCTCTCCTGAGCCAATTCTATTTTCCTCCAACAATCCCCATCCCAATTTCCCCTCTTGTTGTTTCATCTCTTTTCACCTCTGATCCCCCTTTTCTCGCTTCATCTCATTCCGTGTTCGCGTTCTATCTCCATTATGTTTCCTAAATAATATGTCCTTCGTTCCCCCGTCTCATTTTCTTTTCATTCCTCCCCTGCTGACCCCAGGCCATCTACTACGAGATAGGCTTCCTAGTATGTGCAGCAGTGGGCCTGCTGTTCGCCATTCTGATGCCGATAGCCGGCCTCTTCTTCTGCATGTGCCGCTGCTGTGACAACTGTGGCGGCGAGATGCACCAGCGCCAGAGGAAGAACGCGGACTGCCGGCGTGGCCTGCTGGGAACGCTGCTGTTCTCCACCTCACTGGTCATCACGTGAGTATGACACATCCACAGCACACACAGAGGAGAACACGAGCTACCAGCTTGTAAACAGACGTGTATTTTCTGGTGCAAACTTGCATATGAAATGTAAATGTGTACAAACATTGTCTGGAATGAAATGCATGCCAAGCCTTCACTGTTTACAGCGCTGCATGCATGTGTACATGTACACACAATCAGGCAAAGACACACTGTACACACATACACCTCTGGTCATCTTGCGCACACACACAGTCAGATCAGCCTCCCCTTCCCCCATACTGTTTGCTATATATAGTAAAGTCCTACTGTAGATACTATGTGGCAGCACCCTTCACTCCCGTGTTCAGTCTAAGCTCTGGTCATTATAATCTGCTGAGGATTAACACACTTGTTTACTGTGATGGGAATTCTTCATTAGGCCAACGTATCCAAAATACTCAAAAATCAAAAGATAAAGAAATGACTCTTATTTTGAAATCCAAAATAAACCTTCACATTTTATCACAGTTACATTCTTACAGAGGCATTTCACAGCAGGACGGTGGCCTTACGTAACACCAGGCCGTCTACGTGGGAGAAACAGGCACATGTTTGTGTGTTTCTGGTCATGTTGCACCATTTTCAGAGGGTTGTGGTATTATCTTCTGTCCACAGCTAGAAAACCCACAATAGCCCAAATGCACCAAACTGCACCAACAGAGCGCCGGGCGGTGCCTGGTGCATCATGTCTGAATGAGAAGAAAAGAAAATCATATCATATCAGAGCTAAACACACACTCCATAACAGTCCAATGTGCTTTACATAATGATCATTGTGAATACTGCACCCTCTAACATTTCTCCATCAGAACACTAAATTATGTTTGCGACACTGAACAGGATCATGGTTCATGTTTAACACTGCCTGGTTCAACAGTTTGTAGATTTTAGCCTCCATTTTCAAAATATTTCATTACAGTTAGTTAATCAGTAATATCTAGATAGGACTGTTGTGAGAGGGGAGTTTGGTGAGATCCTCACTCAACACAAGAGAAAGAAATGGGACAACAATCTGCAGCTGAATCAACAGAAGTGTAATTAGTTTAGGTCCTAATGGTTTTCTTGGCTGTCTGAGGTAATAATCACTTCACCCACTGCAGCCGACTTCTGGGTTCATCATGCTACTGCTCCAGATGTCATTTCCACATTTTACATGCACACTTTAATCATTTAGCTGATGGTTTGATCCATTGGGAAATGCAGCGAGTCGAGCAAAAGAATTAATTCAGTAAATGTTAATATTTCAAACTGTAGTGATTCTAATTCATTGTTGCAATTTAGTGATTTAATGGATCGTTCCTCCAGCTAGTTTCAGCCTGTCACATCAAACTGACATCAGTTCCACTGTCTCAGATTCAGAATGTAGAAATCAGAGATGATGGAAAGTTATGAATAAATAATTACACAGAGGTTAAAATCCAACTCTGACAATGTTTCAGCCACTAGTTGTTCCACTTTGAAACCACACCCTGTAGAGACTGTACATGGCGGACATCCTGACACAGGCGTGAGCAGTAACATTAACCATGGCTCTATTTTATCAAGTCAAAATGTCCACCGAGAGAAGGGACCATTTTCTGTTACCTATACCTTTCTATACCACTCAAACAAAGTGTCATCTGCTGCTATGGAGTCACCATGTGTTTGCTTCACAGTTTGGCTCAGTTTTAAAGTGGAAATATACTTTTTACACATGAAAACACCTGAAGGCTGGTTACATACAAGCATCAGGGATGTTAGCACCACACAGCCTTTAACTGTGGGAAAAGATCATGGCTATGCTAAACTGTCACATTATTATTGTAGGTTACTGGAGTTTGCAGACCACACGCTTTTCTCCAGGGCAAGTTTTATTAATTCAAAGTGTTTTTGGCCAAAATCCCAGTTGTCAGTTCAGAAGGAACCCACTTGTATGTCTGACTGACTGCTGACACCTCATATTAACTACAGATAAACTGGAAAGTGAGTCTGTGTGAGGATGTTGTTCATTATTGCCTACATTAAAAGTGCAGAAGAAAGGTTTGAAAACTCCTGACTCCATTCTTTAAGAACAGTTTTACTGACATGTATCCCTTAGAGTGCTTCTGGGATACAGGAGACCACTCAGGCCAATGAGAAATAGAAGTGAGGCAAGTTCAGATTACATGTGATGATAAAGACATTGGAAGGAGCGGCTGGAAATTGTTGGGAGTAAGGAACAAAGTTTATTGTGTGTTCCCTGGGCCTGTTATATCATGTGGCTGTCCTGCAACTCACTAAAACTCATCACTCAGAAAATGGACCACGGGAAACTCAATCCACTCTCCACTCCGTGTTACAGTCTCAGCGGTAGAAGCAGCAGTAGCCGCTGGGGACGCAGCCACAGAACAAAAGGCTTGAGAGAGCTGCGTTGGCCTCTCGTGGTCGACTGAAGGATCCAGGAGTGTACTTAGTCTGATGTTCTTTGACTTTCTGTCTTCGTTGGAACGAAGCCCGGTTATTAGAAATTCCAAAGCAATATCCTAGGAGCCCAGACGCAAGAGTCTGAGAGCATCCTCAGAGCTCTTATTAAATCTCCCCAGCTACCAGGCAGAGACACTGCAGAGGCTCTAATGAAGCAATTACAGGCAGAAGAGGGATGAGCTCCGAGCCCAGAATGTTTTTAACTGCCACTAGAAAGCTGACAGCGCGGCACAGAGGGGTGGCAGGGGTGATATTTATTCTCCAAGAAGTGTTAAAATCAGATTAAGGGGGATAAAAGACACCCTGGTAAAGGTGAAGACAATAAAACCTCCCGAGGAAGAGATGGGAGAGTGAATGTGCCAAACACAAGATGATACATATCAAACCTCGACTGATCCACTGTAGGAAACCCAGATCAGATGACAAACCACCTACTGCATGATAATCCATCAGTTAGTCGATGACATTATTCTGACAACATATCTAGTTTCTCTGTTCGGAACATTTTGGCTGTTGTTGCCCATAATTAATTCAAAATATACTGAATTGTAAAAAACAGCTAATTTTTTTTTTTTTTTTACTGAACACAAGCCATTTAGATGCCAAACTACACCAGATCTTAATAACTTAATGTGAACTAACTGCTCTTTACAGTTGGTCCATTTCTCTTGAAGAAAATCTGAAAATCTGCCATATGGATTTATACAGTATGCCAGCTGTGACTCTTGTCTGCACATACCAAACTTATCAGTATTAATGAGAGAACAAACTCCATCTCACTGACCTGAGGGCAACAGATAATCTGATTAATATCCATCACCACCATATGGTCCAGGTGATGTCTGTTCCTGGTGCTAAAGGCTGTGTTATAGTAAAGTGATGTCGTTTTCTGAACGAACAAGAATTTTCTCCTTGTTCTTATACTCGTGTTTACTCATGTAGTCATAACAATAAGAAACAATTAAAGAAAATTAACTTAAAAAATGAAAGAGAAATGTAAGTGAACATGAATAATCCAGTTTATAATCCCTCCCTCCTCCTGACTTTATTGCTGGAGCTCGTCTCTCACCTGGAGGCTCCTGAGACCTTATTAAGCACTTTTATCTAATTTTCCCAATAAATGACCTCCACTGACAACATTAACCCCAACAGCAGTATTTAATTAAAGATGAGATTAATCTCCTTTTATAGTGACCTCAGTGTTCACAGCTAGCAACTGAAGCAACAGACCAGTGTAGCAAAATTGCACTGATAATATTCAGGTTAAAAACTGGGTTTCTGGTTTGGTACTGAGGCTGTTGGCGCTGGTGTTAACAGACATGCACCGACTGATCGGAGAGGGATCAGAATCAGCTGGTTTTCTGCAGGATCAGCTTTGACCTGTGACCAGCTGATCAGTGCCAGATGTGTCCAGCTAAAGAAACATATTTTAAAAGATATTTAAAGATATTTATGGGCTCTCGTTCAGTTTAGCTCAGTGTGAAGGCATTTCTTTACAGATGATAGAAACTACCTGTTTAGCAGTGGGTCAAAGGCTCATTCTGTGTGTGATTTGCCACCCTGTCATGTGGACTTGGAGGTTGGAGCACCACGGGTAAAAGATCAGGACCAAAAATGTTTGTTAAGAGCCTCTTAGCTAAGCTAACATGTCGTCATACTGTAAACTTACTGCAAATATTACAGAGGAGGAGTTTTGCAGGCACATCAGAAATCACAGAGCTTCGAGTTGACTCGCCTCAGTACGTATATGTATGTGGAACCGAGACACAAGAGTATACACTCCCTGAATACACGTGAAGGGGAGACTTATACTGAGATTTGTTGGAGAGGAAGAAGATCCTGTTACCTGAGGAAGCCTTGGAGAACATGAAAGTTATTTAATAGTCAATGTCTTTTTGGGAATAATTTCAAATTTTTGCATATTGTTTTAATTATAGTTCCTGGAAAAATATAGTTCAACCGGAAGTTGGAATCAGCTTGTCAAACTTCAGAGCACCTCTGTTGGAGAGCAGTTACACTGTGTCACTGGGCCGGACCAGAACCAAGACATAAGCATCAGGAGTGGACGAGAGCCGTGGAGTCAAGTTATCTGACAGCTGTTTTATATATCAAATGGTTTCATCTTTCACACGATCATGACATCTGAAGTATAACCATCACATGTTTCAGATCAGCGGTACACTTCACAGCTGAGGGAGGTTCACTGCAGGAGCAGTCAAGATTTCCTGTGATTCTCAGAACAAGGAGTCTGAGCAGAATCAGTGCAAAAGCTCAAGACTCAAGCAGGAGAGCAAAAAGACAACGTGATAATGGAGAGAAATAAGCTGTCAGTAAGATGAGAAAAAGATTTCCTGTTTGCGTCCCTCTTTACTCCGACGGGTGGCAGGTCAGAACCAAAAGGAGCTGCCAAAAATCTGTGGCTGTGAACCTGGATGAGTAATGTTCACTGGGTTAGAGTAGTGCTGCGAGGATTTCATTCACACGGACGCCAGTCATGCTGAAAAATACAAACACTCGGCTGGAAGCTTAGAAACGTGCTGTCTGAGTAACACAGGTGGGTTTGTTGTCACTGTGGGATCAATCTACCAGACACACAGCAGAGTTCATCCTGCTCCTCCGTTTGGTTCTGGGTGTCGTGGACCGGAGGCAGAAAACAGCCTCCGTTTTGTAGGTTTTACATTTTGTAGATTCAGTCATTTACATAAACACTCATAATGTCATCAGAACCTGATTAAGGCGACACTGATTGGTGCTGCTGTCTAATTAACACTGTCACCAGGTTAAATTAGGTAAATGGATCTTGAAATCTAAATGAGCATAAAATGATTAACAGGCTTGCATTAATTGTCAATCAACAAATTACTGTGCCATGAAATTACATTACAGATTTCTTGCAGAGTTATGAGTCTTCACTCATAAGGATGGATGGATAAGGATGCTGGAAAGGATGAATGAGAGAAACTGAAGTGTTTCTGTACAGTAACAGTAGAGACGTGTTATTAAAGTGATGTTAGCTTTACAGATTAATAGATACTAAACAAGTTCAGAGAGGGAGGAGAACTGAAATGTTACAATGATTTTAGTAATGATGTTTGTCTGATGAAGCCAGCACCACTGATCAGAAACCCAACGTACACAAAATGTGTTTGTTTTCTATCTGATGCATTTTCATGAACATTGCATCAACACTGCATGAATACATTTTGGGTTCATGTTTGGTCATGAGCTGCAGTTTTTCCCCCTTTTGTTTAGCTTGAAGGTTGACAAGATCCTCTTATTCCACACGGTCTGACAGTAGGAACAGCAAAACACACCAACTCCAGACCTCTTGTGTCAAATGGCTGCACTATCAAATCTAAATATTCTGCATGCCCTCTGCATTATTTATATACATGGAATCAAACATCCAGCTTTGGTCTATGTGGGATCTTCATCATTTTAAAATAATGACTGATCGATAATAAATGTCTTCAGGTTGAAAGAATGTTTCGCTGCACATCAAGGGAAGTATTAAGTTGTGTATTGTTATCCCAAATGTTTCCAACAATGATCAAATCTATGATTTTACTGGTCATTTTAACTTTGATTTAAAACGTCTCCTCAACAACAGGCACACTGAGGTGGCACAGGCTGTTTACAGACCAGCCGGTGTATATTTTTGTTATGATATGAATTTTTAATAGACCCTCATACCAGTGTATTTGATTACACAATGTTCGGAACGCTGCGCGACACTGTTTCAGCCCGGACCCTTTTCAATGTTGCGCTTCTACACAGGCGTGGTGCGACTGCGAGGCGTGGTGAGGGTCAACAGTAGTGCTCTGGTGTTATGTTACAGTGAAGATGGCTAGGATAGACATGGCAGTTCATGACTTCATCCGTGGATGTCAAGATGAGAAACTGGAAAGCCGCTGAGCTCTGGGAGATGCTAGCTCTCCTTGGTCTCTGTAGCTGTCAGCTTGTTAGCTGCTAACGCTCGCTACTCTCAAATTAAATGCCCCCTGCTAGGAACCCCATTCTAAACTCCAGTGGGGTGCAATGTAAAGCTCTTATTTTGAAGACAAATTTGACCTACTTCCTGTTAGCTGTCTGTTGCTTTAGGCAGCTAACGAGAGGCGCCTAAACCCTTTAATAGCGGGAGTTTAACATCAGCATGTGTTTGACTGAGGAGGTGAGACTATGGGCCAGGGGCCTATAATTCAGTAAATCTATCAAGTGTCGCCACATTTCTTCTGATGCATATTTTGTACGTCACTGTTCACGCCCAACTTCATGCTTCATATTAAACCTGCCTTTTAGATAGACAGGAAATGTGCTGCCTTTTCCATCTAACAGGGGCTAGTAAGTCCTCTCTCAACCAGTAGAAAATGCTGTGAACACATGATTGTGCATGAAAATAAAATACCGTCATATACCATGAAACTGAATTTTGCAAAATACCGTGAATGCTCAATGTCCACCAACTGTAAACCAACAACTTAACCCAGACTAACCCAGATATAATGAACAAATGTGCTCCTACAAACACCAGGGCACTAACATGGTGCACTGAAGGTGTGAGGGGGGTTTGGGTTTAAAGGTTCCCCAATAAACAGAGTTTCCTCAAGAAAGCTGTGGGCAGCCAGGAGAACACATGGGGCCTAAACAGAGTCTAGCTGGTGATCTAAAGAGGAACCAGGTTCTCAGGAAGTCAGGGGCAGATTCAGAACGGGCCAGGGCCCACTTCAGATTCAGGATGAGGGGGAGAGCCACCTGGGTGCCATTTCCCAGCTGTCTTTCAAACAGGGCGTCGTCACACCCTGATTGGCTGGGAGGGGAACGCCCCCAGCTGCTTCCACTCCTCAATCAGAGAGCAGTCTCAGTCCCACCTGTGCACAGGTGATCTGAATCCACTGCAATCAGCCATGAGGAGAAACAGCCCAAATAAAGAAAATATAGCAAGTCAAACAATTGGACCGCTACAGCGTTGACAGACTGAAGTGGTGGTTGTTGGATCCTGTGCCGAGAGACCCCAGGAGCAGAGATGACGTACTGTGTGTCTAATGGACCAGTGTGATATTTGTATGTAAACATTCTAAAAGGAAAAAACAGGATGAGATGCATCAGGAAACGTTTCCTTGCACAACCTCGACAGACTGTCCATTCAACATCTGTATGAACGAAAGAGATCAAATCTGAGTTTTTGTCCTCAGTGACCCTTCATGGGACTGTGATCAGTGCTGTGGTCCAACAGCTTCTCTACACCTGTCAGTAGTTATATCTATCTGAACACCAGCCCACTGTTTGTATTAGCCTATCATGTCTTGGCTCATGCATAAATGCATGTACTGCGTAGTAAACAGCATGTTGTAGCCTGCCAGCTATCGAAAGGCCACACCGAAGATTATTAAAAGAACAGCTGGAGCCATTTCTGTCTCGATTAATCAGCTCTGGATGCACATAACCCCTGCATGGATTTATAATGATGGACTGACAGATAGATGATCCCTCCCTCTGTTCCATCCAAGTGGAAGGCCCCTGCCTCATGCTGTTACCCAGCATGCATTTCAGCAGTCTATTTCAGTCGCTGGGTGTCCAACACCATTAACACAAAAGGTCCCAACATTATGGGCTTAGTAATTCATGCTAATCATATTGGGTGTAATTAATGATAATGTAGGCAGCAGTGAACTGAGCACTGAGACCACGTCGTCCTTCGCTCAGTCTGGCTGGTTTTTGCACTTCTCACACCGACTCCTGTCGTTGTTTTATGTTATAGCTTCACCAATGTCAAATGTTCCTTTTAGCTCATAGAATATGAGGAGTTATTCAGGATGTTACTGTACATGGAAGTTACCAACATACAGCAACACAACAGCCAACGTCAGCCATCATGGAAAAGGAAAAACAAGGATATAACTGTTTGAACAGCTGACTCACTCGTTCATTCAGTCACTTTTTTTAATAATTAAGTAGTTGGTGCTTAGATCTCTTGAACTTTGTGAGCACTGAAATGGTCTGAAACTCAATGCAGACTGAACAGTGTTTAAGGACCACTTGAATTGAGATGGATGAAAAACTATTACACACAAATGTCCAGAACTGCACACTGCACAGGTAGAGGCCAATCAGAACACCTGTGACTGACGAAGAGTCATCTGAAGCTGGAATGATGCAGACGAATGATTTGAATGTAGAAACACAGACGTCAGTGGATGTTTTGTCCAGTGTTAAAGGCTCACAGTAGATCCAATCTTACTAATGGGACAAGAGATATTAGCACCAAATTCTGCTGAATTATTAATAAAGTGACCCAATTAATGTAAGAGACAAAGTTTCATCACTGATCCACTTTTTATTGAGCACAGAGCGCTGAAGGGACATCAGCAGCCACAGCCTGCAGACAGAAACCAGCAGATACAATACTGCAGACTAATGAACCTCAAGAACTCCTTCACATACATGCACATGATTTGTCATAAAATACTATGAAGATTTGGGGATTAGGATAATATACAACAAGACATTTTACTCTCTTTAAAGCTCATGTTCTAAACTATAACGCCTATAAAGTTTCTACGTCTTCAATCCTGCACATTGTAGTTTTATTTAACCCTCACTATCTTTAACACTCTACTTCAAATGGCCTGGAATAACGTAAAACAATCCCAACTGACATTTAACACGTCACTAAGCTACCGTATTGATTGTAGCTGACTTTGAAGTAAAACACCTCACAGTCACCTATAAACTGCTGCCACAAATATATGAACACAATGTCTTAGACACAAACACAAAAACAAGAGCACAGTTAGTCACTTAGAGACACACACACACACACAAACACACACACACACACACACACACTCTGACACACCCTCGTCCTCCTGTAACCCACACGTCTCTCAGCTAACAGCCTCCCTGAGGAGTCATCCACATGCAGGACTATTTTTAGGGAATTCATGAATGGCGTGGTGAGCATGAACTTCACTGTCAGAAAACAAGCACGATGACTATGAAGATGTCACTTGCTGACTAAGTATCACTGAGAGGTTCTCATGAGGAAATAATTCTGAAAAACTTTACTGAAGTGTCCGTGGAGAAAGTGGGCAGCAGCAAGAGGAGAAGGATCATGTAGAAAAACACAACTTGATTAACAAATTACATATTAAACTGTAGAAAACAGTTATCTTCACAAAGAAGTGTTTACATTAATGCTTTCAACAGTATGTAGGTGTGAATGATTCTGAAAAACTTTATCATCCAAAGGAGAATTCTGTTTGTTGAGCTTAGAAACAGTTCAGCTCCCCGAGTTCCAGTCAAACTACTACAGAAGTTGGTATTTTCCTTCTTCAGTTTGGACTTCGTTATACCGTCTCTGTCTTCGAGGAGTGAGATGTTTTAGAACAAGCATCTATCAATGAGTCTTCTGAGGTTGCCACACTTGCTGGCACATACATGTGTGCTGAACTGATCATCAGACTCGACTTTTGTCTTCACTTACGACTGGTTATGGTATTTTGTTGTACCCAGTCTTGGTTAGTAAAGTAACCTGGCCCATCTGCACTGCTTTCAGTCTGATCAGACATAGCTAGCAGTGAGGCTTCTTAAACATATTGCAGAAGTTATGTCAGTATGTCAGCTTTCATTTTTGTGGCCATTTTACCGTCACTGCCTGCAGGATGACATCTACACTTAGTGCCTCCTGCTGGAAAGTGTCATCAATGAGCACAACACCAGATGTATCTCGAGAAAAAAGCAGATGTGAAACCAAGTTATCAGCTGACGAAGACACGATGCTTCAACCTGATATTAAGCTGAATACCACCAATCAAATACATATGATAGCACATGTGATACAGCGAGCACAGGCAGGGCGAGACGTCACACAGAGCGAGAGCTCCAACAGATGCTACACAAATGAAGCGTGTTGCACTTTTACACACTTTTATATTTGGGACAGAACTTAATAACTGTAAATGATTGTATTTGTTATGTTATTGTGTTTGTTGTCCCTTTGCCACTAGTTGAATTTTAATAATTGAACTGAGCACATCGATGCTCTCATTCTGTACCTGTACAAATCATGATGTCACACACGTGATCACAGCAAAGACACCACACAGTCGCAGCTCCGCACAAAACGCTGCCAAGCTAATTAACTGGAGAGGTTCTTGTCAGAATTTCCTGCACATGCTGTAATTTATCGTCTTCTGGAGAGACCTAACTCTTTACTAATCATTCGAATGCTCCTTTCTCTCTGGTTTATAGATGAAATCCACTTATTTATTTAATTTTTTTTTCTAATTACGTTTTTCCTCATCCTTGAGTCTGTTACGGTCTGTGGGGTCTTGTTCTGTTATGTGCACGCTACAAATCGACATTTGAAAAAGTCTAACAGCAGTTCTACACAGTGAAAGTAACTGTTCACAGCTTGGTCCGGCTCTCTTCTACTCAAATGTATTATAACATAAATGTATTGTGTTATAATAGTGATTATGGCATACTGTTGAACTACAGAAGGAAAAGATGTGGGAAGGCAAAGCTGCAGGGCCTGATGATGCTGGTTGCAGCTACGAGGTGCTCTCTATCTAAAGGAGGACTGGCTAGGCGGATTTATAATCCAGAAGTAGTATTTATAATGCAGACAGAGCTGCCTTTCATTTCTTTGTGTTTTTACTCCGTGGTCAGCAGGCTAAGGTGTGAACCAAGCCAAAGGCCGAATGTTTGAGATTCTCCCTCTGGGTGGCAGGTGTCCAGACCCTACCTGACGCAGCCGTTGTATAAAAGCTGTGTGATTGTTGTGCTCGTCATGTGCAACAAATCAAAGTCACAGCTGCTGCACACAGGAGCTCTGTGAATTATCTTCCTGCATATGGAAAGTTCTCTCGTCTTTTAAACTTTGAATCTATCAGAGACAGACGCAGACTTTTAACTTCTGCTTACTGTGTGCTTCCTTCAGCCACAATAGCTCTTGTGAAGAGACTAAAGGGGAAATGGAACAAAGAAAAAAAAATAAAGCTGTCTGGATGCTTTCAATAATACAAGCTGCAATCAAACCAACCGTCACTTTGATTGCAGACAAACTCTAATGCAAAATTTACACAAACTTGAAGCAGAGCGACATTTACAAACCAGGAACTGGAAGCATGGAGCAGACGACACATGACTTGTTTGAGAAAATGGATGTAGGACTTTCAGTGTTTCTACAAACCACAGCGAAGTTAATACGGAGGACAACAAACACTCATGATGATTCTGTGAGAGCTGAGCTGATGTTGAGCCCATGTAATGGCAAAAGACAAATTATTAAAACAGTGTAAAATCACTGTGATTCAGCAAATCTCTAACTTTCAGTCCTGATGCCAGAGCAAGTTTCAACTTCAAGTCCTTGTGACTTTGAGTCAAGTAATTAAATGCAAACGATGGTTGATTCAATTCGAAGCATCCGTTTGGTTTGTTGAGGCTTAATTAAGTGCAAAAACTTGTTTTGTGAGAAAGTGACCTGCTCTTTGGATTTCTTCAGTCATATCGTGACACAAGTTGTTTTCTCTTGGACGGGTGGCATTTATTTCTAAATCACACCATTAATATTTGCTTGAAAGGTTAATTATTTTCACAACCTTAATCTATCCAGGAATAGTTTACTGAGCAGAACTAATATGTTGAACCGTCGCCTGCCGCTCTCCTCCACATATTACAGGAGGCTTCAGGGTCGAGACTGATGAATTCAGTGATAAGATGCTCGCAGTTCATTTTGTTGAGCTTTAAGACTGAAGTGACACGACGGTCTTCAGAAGCTCTAATTGACTCTTATCTTTACTTTTAGAAAGTGAGACACACAGATCATTTTATAAAGAGGCAGTTACCTGCTTTACAAGTCCAGTCAGTCTAGTTTTTGGGGTGCATGTAGTTATTTTTCAGTTACGTCACTGCTCAGAAATGTATTTATGTTTTTGTCACGTGTGGCCATGGAAGGGTTGAATTCGACCAAATTCAGTGCAACCAGTGTAATAAATAACAATGCTTCCAGCAGTTAAATCAATTATTACACTGTTTCTTCTGCCTGGCTGAAATTACTTGTATTTTAGAGGACATTTTTTGTCTTTTGGCCCTTTTAGAGTTTTTAAAGCACTCCCATATTTCAGTGACCTTCTGTGGCTGTTTGCACAGCGCTGAGCCCTACAGGCTGTTTGGCTCAGAGTTTAGTATTCATATCATTCCAACTGTTTACTGTGGAATTAATGGTCTGTTGTCTCCCATCAAACTACTGCAGCCAGGCCTTAGATGAAACCGACAGCAACTCACACAGCATCCTTGTTATTAGGGAAACAAACACTGAGCAAAATAACACTGTCTTTACTGCGCTGTCACGCCGAGAGCAAAGGCCCAGCAGTCAGAAAGCTTATGTGTTCGATGTCTGGTTGAATTCTTTATAGGACACAATGGTGCACTGGGAAGCCAGGTTCAGCCTGTGACAACACAAACAGAACAGTGGATAAAAGGGATGTAACAACGGGGTAGTTGGAGGGAAAATAGCAGATAAATGGGATGAACACAAGCTAAGAGGCTTAAAAATAAAACAGTGGCTGAATTAAAGGTCCCGTGTGTCGGACAAGGGGGGATTTATTGTAGAAATGGAATATAATCCATAATTATGGTTTTCATTGTTATATTTAAACAATTGAGAATGAGCCTGTTAATGTCTACAGAGGGGGAGGATCCTCAGATCGTTACGTCTCTACAGCAGGATGGACAAACCAAACACAGGTGGCCACTGTGGCGCTCAGCTGCTTACAGTTTTCAATCTCACAGTTAGACGCGATTAAATCCTACAAACTGGACCTTTAAATACAACGAGGGCTTAAGTGAGTATGGCAGCCGACGGGACTTCATATGAGTGAAAGATGGTTGAATCTAGTAAACTCTGGGCCTCATGAGGTTAACAGTTCCAGTGTGTTCTAGCTGTGATCTCATTACATTACAAGATGTGTGACTGGTGAGTCCACTGATTTATTGTCCACATACATACAAACAAGCAGCTTTGTTGGAATCTATCTGCTTTCAAGTGTGAATATTATATAATGCAGCTCACTGAGGTCAGGCTGGGACAAAATGACTAAAAATACCAAACAATTTCCATGTTCAAAGATGTGAATCAAACGTTTTGGATTGGTGAATAATTTGTTGTATAATTATACATAATGCCTCATTTGATTTCATTGTCTACACTGTAGATCTAAAAATGACACAGCAATAAAAGCACTTCATGCAAAAATCTTAGCAATATTATTTGTTTAGAAATAATTACAATACAGACTATTATCATTTTCTTATGGAGAGATAAGATAATAGAGGTCCAGTTCCAGCAGTATGAAAGCAGGGAGGGGCTGAGAGGCGACTGCCCGGCCTCACAACTACAGTCACTCTGAATGGAGTCCATTGTTGGAGTCTGTGAAAGCTATGGAGCCACCAGACCATGTAACACTCACACCCCAGCCCCCAGTAGTGGCCTAGATACTGGGGCACTGCACTGTTTCCATGCTCTTCTTCTGCTGTTGTGGGGTTTCCACCCTGGGGGAGAGTTTCATGTGTCATTTGGCTTTCGCTCAGATGGGAATTACAGCCCTTTTACAAAATTGCTGTAGGTAAATCTTCTCCCTGCTGTGCTGGAATTGTCCCCTCTGGTCAAAAAGAGACACGCTATCAGCGAGCAGCCATACGGTCGTGCAGTCTGAGCAAGCGGGTCACTTTAGAAATGTGATGATGCAGCACAACAGCGCTCATTTCCACAAAGTGAGGTGTTGAATAGATGAAGGGCATTTTTTAGGCCTTGACCATTTTAAATGCTACCTGCAGTTTACTATGCAATATTTGTATATTTACATTATATCTATGTATTCAAGTGAGTATTGTGCCATAGTTGTTGCTCGAGTTTTGTGTAAGTAATCAGCCCAGAGAAAAGCAAAGCAAGGAAAAGAAACTCCTCAGCTTGTCAGTACCTGTAAGTTGGTGGCTCAATATGCATAAAATATTACTTTTATATTTTATGCATTTTAAGCCCGAACTTAACATCAGCTTCACTTAAATCTTCCCTCTGTTGGCATGCAGAATTAATGTTTCAGTGAGTTTTATGGCATTGCTAGTAAAAAGTTATTCAGCTGAATGGACCTGAATATTTCTTATTTTATGAAATATAAAGGATGTCATTAAAGTTTAGGTGAAATGAAGGTGGCAGTACCGGCAGACTGAGGCTGACACGTCTCCTGTCGCCTTGATTTAGATGTTGCAAGCCTCAGTGACAATTTGTGTTTTCTTACATAAAGTTCCTCAACAGCAGTGCTCATCTATTTTTTGTTATTCAGCTCCAGCATACCTTTCCTGTCATCACAAGTTTGTTTTATGTTTGATCATTTTGCATTCATACACAAATATGTATTTTTTTCTTCTTCTTTCTGTCTCCTGATTTCATTTCAGCGCTTCTTAAATAACAAATATAAACTTCTGACTAAACCAAACTGGAATCTAGTCAAGTCATATACTACACAGCTCGTTGGAAATCCCTCGCCATTTTTCTCAAAGGGTCTTTGTTTGGCTGCAGATTCCAGTGACCATGCTGGACACTGGCGGGTAGAGAGGGAGTGAGCGAGAGACAATGAAAAAGAGAGGGAGGTGGACACAGGGAGAGAGGGAACTGAGGGCAAAAGAGAGAGGAGCAGAAACAAGAAGAGAGTAGGTGCTATAGGAAAATGAGGATAAAGCATGAGCCTCGAGAGACAGAGTGGTGAGAGAAGGTTACAATAAGTCTGAGCAGGAGAGAGTGAGAAATAGAGGTGTGGCGAAAGAGACGTAGATGAAAAGAGACGAGCCGGAGCAGAAGACCTGAAGACAGAAGAGAGGAACGTATGAGCTCTGGTGATAAAGACAGACAGCAAGAGACAGACAGAGGGACGGTGTGTGTGTGTGTCTGTGTGTGTGTGTGTCTGTGTGTGTGAGAGAGACAGAGAGAGTTTGACAAAAGGCTTTTGTAGTGGAAGTGGCCATTTTGAGTGTTCTGCTGGTGGCCTCTGGCTCCCCTTCACTGTGTTCCAGCCTAGTTGTTTGGCCTAGTTTCTCATTAAGTCTTCACTTATACGATGACAGCATTTACTGTCGGCCTAAACACTATTTAAGGCAAACATCATCACAATTCCTTCAGCCGTGGTGCGGCTCGATGCCTCGCAGATGAAAGAGTGTCTCTCTCAGGGGCAGCACGCCACGCTGTTTGTTCCTCGGGGGTCTCACCAGTGATTATGCCTGTTTAAGCCTGTTAGCTACAAACTGCAAACACTTTTGATGTGTGCAAACCATTTTTGGACAAGTTCTGTTATGAAGGTCCTTCTTCTTCTTCTTCTTCTTCTTCTTCTTCTTCTTCTTCTTCTTCTTCTTCTTCTTCTTCTTCTTCTCTGAGATTATTAGCTACACCTTTACCTTTCTTTATGTACAATTTATTATTTTGTGACAACACTGTGGTCGGATTAGGTTTGGCTAATGTGTTTGTGACAGAAGCAGGTTAGCCAAACAGTGGTCTCTTACTGAGCAGTGGTCTCTCACTCAGCTGTAACCAGCTCCTACATGTGCCATCTCAAATGAACCTACATGTATTGTAGAACGGTTGACATGGCACAAATGAAATGAAAAATGTAATACTGTCAAGTGTTCTGGTGACTGAACATTTAATGGTTCCATCTTTTTTCTCTGTTTTATATAATTGTAAGATAAACACCTCGACTGCTGGACAACACTGCTCAGACAAAAGTCCAAATTAGTCAAAATATCAATAGAAACAATAACTGACAGAATAAGATAAACTTTCTCTACTTCAATCTACTTTGCATTTACTGCTGCTTATTCAGCACATCTGTTGGAACACTGACATTTATCTGGTATCATCTTCTGTGTGCTTCTTTTAACTAGTATTTCATATTTTGCACATTCAGTAGAAAAACAGAAAAAAAACCACATGATCCCTACTGTGACAAAATGTCTGCAGCATAACACAGGTTAGATTAGATTGGATTAACAGGATTATATCCACAAAGGGAGACTTCTAAAGCAGCAACTGCTGATCACAGGCCTGTGAAGATGAACACACACACACACACACACACACACACACACACACACACACCCTAATACATGATGAATGGAGAATAAGTTTTGCAAGTGCAGCAGTCACATACTTACACCAGGCTGTTGTACCTACAGAAGCTAACCCCCTGCCTCATTATACACTGAGTCACAACACCCTGATTCATCTCCATTGATCTAAACCTTCCCAGTAGCCTCTGACTCAGTCTTTTTGTTACTCCTCTCTGCGAGTCATCTTACATCATTCATAAAGCAGCTTACTCCACTACAAATGAGATTCACTGTGTTATACAACCACACTGTCAGAGTTTTGATGTTTCTCAGTCCTTCATACAGAAGTCGCCTGTCTGTTATCACACCACGCACCCCAGCGACGCTCATTTACATACATCCACGCAGCAATAAAAGCATACATGCACAAATGTAGATGTACAGTACTACTGTGAGGTGCTGAACTGAAAATTCATCTGGGACGAGAGTGAGTCATGAAAACGGCTTAATATTATGGGCCGTCTTTCCCTTGATGTTGCTTGAGCTAATTAAGCCTTGTACCAAGCTACTCAGGTCTGTTTGAAGTGTGCAAGAGACTCACTTTAATGGTCTGCTTCATGCACTTCTGTGTTTTCGCATTTAATTTGAATATGTTTACAACCCGGGGACCTCTGATTATACAGATAGAGCCTCGGAGCTTAACATGGATACACCTGCATTTTCTGCGAGGAGTTGGTTTCCAAATTACTTAGAAAATAAGATCTCCTCCTGAAATTAATCTCTTATTTAAAAATATCAGAAAATACTACAACCAACCACTCTTTAGCTTCCATCCCTCTGTATTCCACTCTATTAGAAATATGCCTGAGTGAGTAAATGTGAATTTTTATGCAATCAACAATTTAGATAGAGACAGACAGATGACTGTAATGTTGTTAGTCACACATTACTGTGATTACAAGAACGGTTGTGTTTAATGCTGGTTGTCAAAGAAATGAAGCTCATTCTACAGGTGAAACTGCACAAGTCAGTGTGGTGGTGCACACTGACCCCTACTGTCAACGACATGTCATCACCTTATTCTGCCAAACACACCTCAGGGTTCATGTGCCGACTGATGTGGGAGCAGCAGGGTCACTCGGAGGCACGTGGAGATGGAAAAGGTCACACTGTTTGTGTTTGTCATTCATTCAGGATCGGAGTGCTGTGTGCGTATGCTGCCAACCAGAACCTGAGCTCTCAGGTGAAGAACATACGGAGACTGGTCAACAGCAACATGAGGGACCTGCACACCTTCGCTAACGACACGCCGATGGTGAGACAGAGTTATTCTACGGAGCATGTAGATGGAGAATTCTGAGTCTGCTTCATGTCGCAGAAACAGAGACATGAAAACAGGCTGTCAGTACAAATTGTGTTCATTTATTTGTTGTTTGCAAATGCAAATTACATTCTACAGCTCTCCAGCTAATTTGATAATTTTGATAATAATAATAATAATAATAATAATAATAATAATAATAATAATAATAATAAATACCACCATCAACTGGACAGCAAGAAGCTGAAGGATAATATGGAAGTTCCTGACACATTTCACCTGCTGTTACAGGTAATGCATGATTGATGTCATGCTTCCAAGGTGGGAAAGAGAAAGAGAATCAGTTTCTCAGTCTTTGTGTGCATGACAGCTGAAAATGTGCTTTTTAAAACTCTCACTCAGTGAAAGTTCAGGGGCTCAGGCATCTTTCACTTTTATATCATGTTGTGCTGAAAAATAATGTGAGTCTGAAACTGTGCTACACGTCAGACTGCTCGTTGGTGTCTATGACAAGACTAATAAAATTATTTTCATCTGCTTCCCTTTCTAAGACTCTGCTGTGATCTCTTGTGTTTCCTGTTTGCAGCAAATTGATTACCTAATATCCCAATACGCCACAGCCAAGAACAAAGTCATCTATGACCTAGATAGTAAGTAGACCTCCTCTGTGCCTCTGATAGTGAATGAAGTGGACAGAAACGATTCAGTGTGTTCTTGCTCTTGGTCGTATATCATGCTTATTATCTGAATTTACTGTCTCTACTTTCTTTGACTTGTTTTCACAACAGATTTGTGACATAACTAGGTCTAGATAGCTCCAGCAGTGACTGTTACAGAGGATCCCTTGAGTATTCCTCCTGCTTTAGTACTGAAGGTGTATAATAAAGACAGGGACGACTGTAATCTTATTTTGGTCTGATGCTCCGCTCTCTACAGATATAGGTCCATTACTGGGTGGAAGGATACATGAACAGCTGGATAAGGAGGTCCGACCGGCCCTGGACAGAGTGCTCAACATGGCTGGAGGTACATTTGCATATTTTTAATTTCCTCTTCAGTTATGATATGATCATGTTCTTGTAGACTGCAAGCTTAATGTGACATATAGTATCCTGTCTTACTTGCAAAAGGATAAAACATCTGAACTTAAAAAAAGAAGAGGGATAATCTCATTCTCAGGTTCTCCCTCACTGGAGGTTTGCTGGAGAACCCTAGTAAAGGTTAAATCACTTGTTGTGGCTGAGATATTCTGCCACAAACAGTTTCTTAATCTAATTTTAATATTGGTCTTCAACATCAGTGCGTCACATAAAAGCTTGAACTTGTAATAATCCTTCCGAATCTTTTTTGAATCTCTATATTTTATGCTTTTTTATGAAGTGAAAATCGAGAGAGCCATCAAAGGTAACAGTAATTCCATAACTGGACAATGACCCACAACCCTTTGACCCCTGACCCTGTGAACTTTGACACCAGTGTTGCCCTGTTGATTTGTTCCCTTGTGATCCTTCTTGAGCATTTGGACTTTCTGAGTTAAGTTTTTGAACTACTGATTAATACTGTATATTAAAACTGCACTACACAAAGTCTGATTCTGGTGTCCACTAACGTCAGTTCATTTTCTGTGAGGAAGTTTACAATCCATGAATTATGTAAACTGACATCAGTTAAGTTTGTTTTACTGTGTAGTGCAGTTTTAAGCTAACTGCATCACTCGCTCTTGGACATGTCCCTTCTCACTGTGTTCCCCCAGCGTGAAGTGAGTATATGAAAGTGATTTGTGCCTGTGTGAAGTCTATTTTAACACTGTTACTGGAAGTTATGGTGCACTCCCACCCAAATGAACTATGAAAGCAATATTTCATTGACGTTATGCATCAAAACAAGCAGCTGTATATAGATGTCTGACTACAGAGAATATACACGCTTGTGACCATTGACAACTGTGAACGGAGTTTTGTGTTAATGTTTGTGTACTATTGTGCTCCTACTGGGGCTGAGCCGAGCAGTCAGTCCATCTCAGTCTCTGGTACAAACCAGATACTAAAGTAGATAATATCCTGTCTATCACATGTAAAACCTGTCTGACGACCAAGATTCATAATTTTTATATTAAAAAAACAACAAATTTTAAAAGCTACATATTTCACACCTCCCACGTTCCTCTCCTACACTCTGGTATCTTTTATTCCAATGCTAAGAATCACCAGTGTTTCTGCATTTGTTATCCTGATTAGTTTTCAGAGTCTGCCTCAGGCTACTGTGTGATTGTTAACTAACACTGGCTTCTGTCTTCTGATGAATTCAATTGGTGGGGAAAGAGACAGATACTAACAGCAACAACTTTTAATAGAAACTAACAAATTCACATTATTCATGGCATTCCTGTCTGGTTATTGTTTGTCAGGAAGCAATGCGGTCCAGTTTCAGATGCTGCTGATTCACACCAGCATCTGAACACGCCGCCGACACACATGAACTCCAGTATAATGTACTCGGCTCAGACCTGGTCCTTATAATGAGTGCAAACTTTGTGTCCTGTGTGAGTCTGGTGTTGTGCCCAATATTATATCGACTGTGTGCCAATTTGTCACACTTTGTCATTTTCATGGCTAAATGTTCAATACGTGATGGTACTATTCAATCATTTTACTGGTAAAACATAAGTTATTTGAGACTGTATATGCCCCAGAAATGCTGGCTTCATAACTGACAATAATATATTTTCCTGTTCTGGAAATAAGTATGCAATATGTATACAATTCCTGTCAGACCTATTTCATGAAATTTTGCAGGACACTAAAAGATTTAAAAGATTTAAAATTCTTTGAGTCATTTTGCAGCCAAGCGACACAGTCTGGGGCTCATGGGGGGGAAATAACATATTTCACAATTCAATTTGAGTTCAAATATGTAAGACAGCAAATGAGAAAATATTTTTTTTTCATTATAGCTGAATTGGTCCAACTGCATCAACAACTACTTGGCTCAGTTTAGTTATAGAAGAACAAAGTTAGCTTGCAGAGGAAACAACGGCATCTTTTTCTCTCCATTGCTTTTCAATTGTTTGCAGTGAAAATGATTTTAGGACACTCCTTTAATTCAATGAGCATTCTTCCTACACCTCCGGATTTTCCCCTCATACCACAACAGCAACCCACATCACTGTCAATCTTAACTACGGTCTCTTTCAATTCAGCCATGCGAGAAACCAAGGAGGCCCTGGAGAACGTCAGTGTGGGTCTGGAGGTCCTCAAGGAAGGAACAGGGAAACTCAACTTCAACCTGAGCCTGGTTCGGACCAGTATCAACCGCACCCTCAACGACCCGGGCTGTCACGACGAGGAGTCAGACGCCACCACTGCACAGCTGTGCCGAAACATCCGCCAGTCACTGTCTCAGCTGCAGATCAGCGCCAACTTCACACGGGTATAAACACACATTCTCATATGCAGAATTCATGCTACAGACACTAATGTTCATATATTCTTTTCACATGGGCAAAGTGAAAATGGCAGTTTTAGTCTTTTGGGAAATAATAATAAGTTTGAGCAGATGAAACAAGGTTTATGTCAGGGTTATGATCGGTCAACTAATATATTTTTGGTATCGGTTAAAAAATGCTAATAAGAGTTGAATCTCTGAAATAGTGTCCTGATCATGATTTGTTTCATTTACTCACTGCATGATGTTCTTAAAAAAGACCTGGTTTGGGATGACAGCCAAAAACCAACAGAGACAAAGTGTCATTGAAGAGTTGGGAATGACCTTTAAACATTACTGCATGATAATGAGGTCACTGAGTATTGATCAATTCTACCTGACTCAAGAGATGAGAATGGATCAATTATCACTGTGCATGTTTATCACCTTTTCTTGTCCGTTTATGTTTTAGCTACCAAAAGTGAACCCTCAGCTGGAAAATGTGAACGAGGTACTGAAAACGGACCTCAGTGCAATCGTCCAAAGGGTGAGCCTGGAACGAATATTCGTACATTCTTGCAACTGTCAGTCTGTAACGTCAATGCATCTCTGAGTTATTTAATGTGCTCAACATTTTGTCCAGTGTAATCAACACTCCTTCAGAGGCCAGACTGCCTTTGATTAACCAATTCAAAATCACCCTCATACAATAAATTAGAAATTGTTGTAAAACGTTGTGTCTTCCTCTCACAGGGCTTCTCCTCTCTGAACGACACACCACACATGGTCATAGAACAGACCAGAAGTGTTGTGGAGAGTAAGTGACATCATTCATTCCTGCTATGTGTCTTACTACACACATTGATTATATAAATCAACAGGATTTTCTCCATACGTCTCATTTCTTCCTTCAAAATCTGGTGGATTTTCAGTTTTATATCTGAAGTAAAATGTGTACAAATATTCCCAAATTTAATGTATAATAATATATACAGCATCTTTCAACTATGCAGTATAGTATGATATTATCCAATCAGAAACTGAGCAACATATTGAACATGATTCTGTGTTCGAGTTCTGACCTGGTGCATCTTTCCACACGTCGTGTATTGAGACTACTGGATTAACTGAGCGGCCTGTGTCTCAGCTGTTCAGGGTTTGGTGGACGGTATCGGCAATAACATCAGCAGCTTTTCCAAAGTGTTCCCTGTGCAGAGTTGCCTGTCCAACTTCACTATCTTCATTAGCCATGCCCATGCCAAGATTGAGGACCACTACCCTGAAATTGACCAAATGGACTTCTACAGGTATGCTGAACTGATATAAATAAAAAAAACACACACACACACACCTAGAAACTGTAAAAAGTGTAAATCCTGTAATGTGGCCACTACCTTACAAGCTACTGTATACGTAATGTGTGCTGTACAAGCTTGAATTAATATTTTGGCCTTTATGAAATATTCATGTTGCTTCTACATTAATTCAGGAGGAAACCCCAAGATGATATATCAGTTGTTTTAATAGCTTTGTATTACATTTTCTCTCGCTCCGCACTGAAACTCTCAGGCTGCGGTGGGGGATGTTATAGTCCTATCTGTGTTATTATCAGGCCACATTCAGTGGAAGCTCTCACCATTTAGTGTTGCTTGCTGCTTATAGGTGGATTGGCTGTATTGCTCTTTGCTGCATGGTGGTCCTGGTCCTGGCCTTCAACTACCTGGGCCTGCTGTGTGGCACCCTGGGATACGACAAGCACGCCTCACCTACAACCCGAGGCTGCATCTCCAATACGGGAGGAACGATGCTCATGGCGTGAGTCACCTGTGTACAGGCTCGGTCAGATAACGGCAGAAATCACTGGATGAACATGTGTTTTGTCACAGTTAAGAATTTTTGATATGCTAAAATATATATGGCAGTAATGACGGTATAAGTAAATCCATGTCATAGCAAAGCTTGACACTGGTGAAAGTGATGAAACCAGGAAAATACAGGTGTCTCATAAAAAGAATATCTATAAATTATATATTCACACAAGAAGATGAAAAAAGTATTTCAGATAGGAACATTAGGGGCTTCAGACAGCAGGCAACAAACTCATTAAGTTTATTTATCAAGTATTTTATCAAAAGTTTATGTGAAATATTTGTGACCATCCTCGATTATTTTTCAGACTTTTTTGTATTATGTTAATGTGAGATTAATATCCATGTTAAACTCAGTGTAACAACTACTGCTCCTTTTACCATTTCACTTCCTCCAGTACCATCTCTACATCGCATAATACTGCTACACCTTCATACGTAATGGTGTGTGTGTGTGTGTGTGTGTGTGTGTGTGTGTGTGTGTGTGTGTGTGTGTGTGTGTGTATGTATGTATGTATGTATGTATGTATGTATGTATGTATATATGTATATATATATATATATATATATATATATATATATATATATATATATATATATATATATATATATATATATATATATATATATATATATATATATATATATATATATATCTATCTATCTCCACAGTGGCGTTGGATTCAGCTTCATCTTCTCCTGGGTGCTGATGGGATTGGTGACCATCATCTTTCTGGTTGGAGGAAACATGGAGAAACTAATCTGTGAACCCTTCCACAGCACAGAAATATTCAAGGCAAGTCACAACTCCACCCAGAAATTATACAGTGACCAAATTCCCCTAAAAATTACATCTCAACAGAACATGTTTTTTGATTATATATAAAAAGAGTACCTTGGACTGTATGGACTTCAATCTACAGTGTTCAGATCTATAAACCACTGAGCATATCTGTCAGAATCAAAGTTAACAGCATCAGGTCAGTGTCTCTTGGTCAGGATCAGGAGAGCAGCAGCTGCTCCCAGGTGTGGGCGGCATGTTGTTGTTTGTTATGTGTCAGAATCTTGCAGCTATATGTTAAGAGTATTACATGGAATATATTGACATGTAGACATTTATGGAATCATTTAGTGAACATAAATGCATCTGACAGCACCTCAGTTTGCTCTTACACAGATATACCTTCAGCAGGGATATGAAGGGCGAGTATTTTTTTCCCATAGGAAAAAAGCCTAATGCTCTGTTCGGGTCCGTGGGCTGGTATTGAATTACTGTGGTCTTAAATTACATTCTGCTCGGCAGAATTGGAGCCAGGTTTATTTAATTTACTGACTGACTTTTGTTTTCCTATAAGAACGATCGATAATATGTCCTCTCTCTGGTTTTGTGATTTGCCAGGTTGTGGACACCCCGTACCTGGTCAACCCGGAGTGGAAGAACTTCATCCCTGGCTACATGTACAACGACTCCGACCTGGAGCTGACAGCAGAGAGCTTGTACAGGCAAGGCAAACTCATGTTTATGTATTTAGGTGTATTTAGTGTTTTGTCTGCCACCTTTGAGAGGCAATGCTTTAGTGATGATCGCTCTCCTCACAGCCTACTCCACATCTGTCTCCTGTGCATTTTGTATTTACATTTGGTTAGATGGATTTTGCAGCAAGACAAGCCATTTATTCAGTTACAGGCTGAAGAATTACAGGCTGATGCAGTTTTTGACGTTTTGCTTCAGTTTTTGCTTCGTCGGGTCAGGCATCAATCATGCAACTGAATATTTTATTTCAAATGATGAAGATGCAAATGAGAGAAACAGAGATACTATTAACCCTGAGAAGCTCATTAGCATCATTTTTCTAGGCTATCTGTGCTGCTTTTCTTCAGCCTGTTTCTCTGTGATTACATCATCTTTCATCATCTCTCCCCACTGAGAAGCTGCATACCCTCAGTTACTGGGATGACAGACCCGCAGTCATTATATGTCCAAATAGAGCAATGTTGCTTTAACAAGTCTTGGCCCATTAAAAAGCAAGCAGTGCTAATACTGTGTACATTATGTAAGTCTGTATGGCATGTGGCTGCCCAACTGTTATCATGGAACATGTCTTTGACATGTTGGCAAACATACCACTGATTTTCTTTTTCTATTAGTGCGTCATGTACTTCCAGTCAACTTCACATGGTGGCAGCAAATATTTTCACTCTGAAACTTTTGAAGTTGACATTTCCTCTCTCTCTCTCTCCCTCTCTCTGTCTCTGTTATACCTGTCTGTATCTGTTTGTATGCATGTCTTTTTTTAGCACTTGCAAAGAGAACAAAGGCATCTACTCGGCCATGCGTCTGGACAAAGTCTTCAACATCTCCTCCTACCTGAACACGACAGTGGTCAGTAAACTCAAATCACAATAGAAGCATTTTGAAAACTGTTTTTGACTTATTCCTTTACCATTAGTGGAACCTAGGAAGTAGAGAGACAGATGTTTTGCTTTTGTTTTGCTGTTTCACTTTAAATACTGCTCGCCAAAATGTTAACATTCATTATCCTGTCTATGTTTAAAACACATGAATGATTAAGATTGGACATGGTGCTACAACTGATCACAAATGATTTTGTTATTAATGTGATTAAAATAAGCACAACTGAGCTCTGTATGGAACTTTAACCCTGTGTTCTAGAAATGCACATGCTTGATTTTATGCTGTAGAAGTGATCTTCACAAAATGTTCTTAGGAGCATTTAATATACAATAAACCAATGCACTACAATCTTAAACAAGGGCTAAACTTTATATATGACGCAAACTGGATATGAGGCCTAAAGGCCAACAGTGATGGAGTGTCAACAAATCTCCATGCTTGGCTGCAAAAGTGTGTGCCGACAGACGGCCTGAGCCCTTACAGTACCACAGAGTCTGCCTGAGGCAACACACAGATATACGTTTATATTTCTTTCTGACCCTCAGCCACTTCTGCCTGCATGCCTAACACATTCAGTGCTTTACTGCCAGTTGGCTAGATTGTCTTGGCTCATTGGAGCCAACAGCTGATATCTCCCACGCCCTGTCTAGTTCTGCACATTGGTCATTTGTCTTCATTTAACGCCTGCAAATGTTTCAAGTTTACCCAAAGTATAACACTCTGCCCGACAGCACGTTAGCAGGACAGATCAGGGGTCAGTTATTGCATCACTTTTACAGGCTTCAGCACAGAATGGCGCTCTCTTGAAACATTATGTAAAACAGACTGTTTGTTGGAGCTCTTCAGGTTGCAAACAACTGTCTCCTTCTTAATCTGAGTAAAGCCTTTTTATTCTAACGATCAAATAACATTGACATAATTCATAAATCACGACTGATGGTTTTCACATGACTTCTCTTATGCTGGTCACATGGTGTTTCAGGTGATGACGTAGTGTTTCAGGTGATGATGGTTCTGTAGTGTAACATTTCATAAAATCTAAATTAGACCAACGTAGCATCTTTTCATCTTTGGGTTTCAGGGACCCTCTGATTTACCAGCACTAGGACCTGTGCACACATCATCTGCTCCATCACTACAAACTGTTTAAACACATACTGAACGTCAGCTAACGCTACTTACAAGCAGAGTAGCTCGTCTGTAAGTTTGTCGAGGGGTTTAAACATCCTTTAGCTAATTTCTGTTGTAGTCATCAGACAGTATCCGTTCTAAGTGTTGTCTCTACTAAACTGGAAACATCACCTACGAGGTAATATCAGATATATTACATGAAAACGGACCTGAGCTGCTCCTGAGAAAACGTTCCGCATTCACCTGATGTGTTGTCGTCACTTCCTGCTTGCGTCAAAATCCAACTGAACGTGCAGACACGCGCTGCGCTGTTTCCACGGCAACACGGACATTTTGGAGCTCCGCTAGCTTGAACCACAGACATATATAGATGTTTATATTTCTATATACATGTTTGTATGTTATTCCACCGTCACCGTCACATTATATTAACGACGTAAACACCGTTAATCCAGATTCACTCACCACAACCGATGAGCGCGTTCTGACGCAGTGCTTACAGCTGATTGGTTGAGCTATCCAGCAGAGCGAGGCCATTGGTTGTGGTTCTCCAATCAGATTCGTTGCAGTTGTTACATTCGACGCTATCTGGCTTTTGGCGCACAAGTAACCAGCTATTAGCAACAATAATGACATTATTAAACCCTGACAGTACATTAGATCATAAATAAGCCTTACTGTATTTACACCATGGCTCAGAACCACTGTGGCGTGCGGTATGTATGATTCTGTGTGTGATAGGATCGTTCAGCAAGGACACTCTTGTTGTCCAATAGTTTTGTGTTATTCTTCGGCAGTAGCTAGTTGCTAGCCAGGCTACTGCTAACAGCTTGTTCATTTTAGCAACTGATTTTGGCCTGTTGGCTTATTAAATGAAGACACTCCTCTACACCTGTAAATGATGCCAATATGCTAATATTAATTTAACTAGAATCTTGTTCATTCATAATGAGCTCAGTTTCCAGATTCATCATTTGAAAAAAAAAAAAAAAAAGCTGATTTAGATTTGTGATTGAGTTGTTGTTTTTGAATCATACTCAAGCATCATAGCTGACAGCAGGGGTCTCAGACTCGGATAATGTTGGGTCCAGTGTTGGTATTGTGATCTGGTAAGAGGGTCACTGCAACTCACAAGTACTACAAGGAAGAGCAATGTAGTGGTTTATTTTATTTCCATTGTTATCAATGATATAAAAATGCATCCAGCTGTTTGTATATATTTTTATATAATACATTTTTAACAGTTAGTGCAGAACTTTCCCCCCTACTCTGAAATTGTATTTCATTTCTTGACAGACACCTGGCATCACTTTAATGATGAGTAATTTACTTACACCTTAAACTAGATTGTTTTGTTATTCTATGAAAAGTGGATTATATTGTATTTTTGACATTAGGTCATTGGCTGGATCGGGGGGCATACGTGTCCTGGGAACCAGCAGTTTAATGGAGTATATAGTAAAGTGTTCCAAACACTTACTGGCTTTATTTAAAACAATTCCTTTGAAAGATTGTTTGAGCAGACCTCAGGACCTCATGTATACTCAGTAGAAAAGCTTAATAGGCTGAACAGTTTTTAGTCTTCGGGGAAATCCAAGCCACTCACATACAGTGTCAGTACCATGTCATCTTGGGACAAACAACTTTCCTGCCAACATTTTTGTTGTTTCCTCTTTATGTCTCCACAATAAAGCGTATGTTTTTGGTTTTGGTGGTGAAATTGCATACTACTATTCAAGACATCCTTTTTGAAACTCATATTTATAAACAAAGGCCGCGTCTCCCTGGTTTTGGTTTTCAGACCAGAAGAAAAAATAAATCCTAATGAACAATAATCCATTTCTTTGCAGTAATTGAATACTTATAGTCACTGTAGAGATCTTGCTTCTATTGATGTCTGGCTAGTAATAGCACTGTATTACTCTATCTTGGTCTCAGAACTAGTTGGTGAGGTTTTGCATGAAAATAAGTTCATTCAATGAAAGTTTATTCGTAAAGCACCTTTCGACTGCAGAGCAGCACAATTTGTGTTGCGTTAGACGTGAAATCCATTAAAATGTGATATACAGGAAACCAAAGTACTAAAGAAAAGTGTTCTGGGTTCTTCAGAAATGCATTAACAGTGACTTGCATTTACATTAGAAAAAAAATAATTACCAAGCACAAACAGCATAAAGAAAAACTATTTGAGTGGGACCTGTGTGTGTGTGAGTGTGTATGTCTCTGTGAGTGACTGTGGGGGTGGGAGGGTTGGGTTCTTTTAATTTTCCTCTCTTGATTTTATTTTGCTGTTTCTCATGCTTTTGCTGTGAGATACCTTTTCTGTATGAAAAGCACCATATAAATAAAGATTGCTTTGATTTGATTTGACAGTTGGACTTCCATTCAAACCACATTTTTAAGACTTACTTAAGTGCCAACATTTGTTTTGGATTTCTTTGGCCTTTCATTATGTTAACAACATTTCTGTACAGTAATTCTCTGTTTCTGCTATACACAGGCTTGAACTGTGACCAACTAAGCACTTCTAACAGGCACACACAGAGAAATGCAGCCATCAGTACCTAATAGTGATAAAGTTACCTTTAATATTTGAATCAACAATCAAGCTGTTATTTTTTACCTCCAGGCCGTATTGAACGTAATGCTGTACCTTTTTCTGTGTGTTTCCAGCTCACGAAGGACGTGGTGGGTCAGCTGGACAGTGTTAAGATCGACCTGAGGGGAATAATCCTGTTAGAGGCAGAGGGGAAGCAGAACCTCCTGGACTTCTCTGAAGCAGGGTTGTCAGAAATCAACTATGCAGACTACCTGGAAGAGGTGACAAAAGCTCAAAAAGGATATGCAAAAAATGTGCATGAATGATAGGAAACTTAAAGTTATACACATAAAATCAGAATCAAAGAAATTGAACTGAAAACATGCATTAAACACAAGAACAGTAAATATGATCTAACTGTTGATCTTTGTGATATTTTATTGCAAACTGAATCAGCTAATTTGCATTAGGAGGCTTCATGACATCAGTTAGTTGGTATTCGCTCTATTGATATCAGATCAGTGTAAATATTGATAATAGATTATTCTATACGTATAGTAATATTACTGTATTACAGTTGTGCTTTAATGGTATGTTACCAGAAATAGCTTGGTCCTTAAGGCTCAGCTAATCAGCCTCCACCCTGGCTGTCAGTTAACATACAGCAGGCAGCCGTGCCATACTTAATGAGAGCTGCAACGTGACACAGTACACTGGGTTCTGCTGAAGACCACTGAAGCTCGATTATCCAAAAGGATTCCTGCCAAGGCAAAGAGTGTGTAGGAACAAGCCAGGACTTGGCATTCCCTGTCTTCTCTAACACTGGCTGTCAGGTTCATTTAGATTTATGTCCTGAGAGAGAAAAGGAAAGAGAGAGCGCGAAAAGCTTTAAGGACTCCGTCGAACCAGTTTTTTTTGGAAAGTTTTTCACAAACTTTCCAAAAGTCAGAATAAGTTATTTTACATCAACAAGCATTGCTAGGCAATTTTATGTACTTAAGACAGTAACAGTAGTATGGCCAGATTACTTTGTTGTTCAGTCATCATTTCAAAACCCAAAGACTCTCTCAGACAGCACCCACAAAACTTAATTAAAAAATGCATAAATTAAAGAAAAGTTTCTAACCACTATGTTTAATTGAATAAATTGAGATTAGCAGCTAATAGGATCAATTTGATCTTGGACATCAATGAAGTGAGCTCTACTTGGTATTACAGAAAGGTGAAAGGGGAGTTATGTTTCTTATCTAGATAATAAATAATTACTTCTCACAACATTTAAGTTGTTGAGGATCTGAACATCTCCTCCTTCAGAAAATGCTGCATTGCTGATCAGTATTCTTTACTCTTATAGTTGTTCCAAGCCGCAGCACACAACTTTCTAATGATGTAGCTTAAACATTACTACTTAGAGAATAATATTTACTATGTTCCTCCTGCCTATCGTCAGGTCAACAAAGGAGTCACTGTGATGGATCTGCTCTCATTTGCCAGAGAGCTGGAGGCCCAGACAGACCTCATGGTAAGAACACCTTGGTGCCACTTAGGCTGATATAAAAACATCAACTCAAGTTAATCAGATTATGTGTCTGAAAACTAAAGCAACAGTGTGAAACTGCCTGTGTGTTTACATGCCATGTGGGAGCACTTTGGTGGACTTCAGTGTTCTTTATCTCCGAGCTCTGTCTAATTGAGACTCTGGGTCTCTGGGAGCAGTCTGACTCTGCCGTTCCTTCAGATGGTTTCAGGATAGCAGAACGCATTTATTCACCTGTAAAAACTGTGCGAAAAGCAAGGTGCTTGTGGTTAGTTGTATTTCAAGTAGGAACCTATTAAAGAAAGATGTTATAGCATCAAGTTATGGTGCTACATGAGGCCTTACTCATAATTAGGAACAATTTTCCCATGAAGTGCATATTTTTGTGCACCTGATACTGACTGTATTCCTCTAATAATAGAGGAATGCTGAATAATTTGACTGTTGGACGCACAGGAAATAGAAATATCTTCATTGGCCAGCAATGAAACACACTTATCTCATGGACTCTGCTCTGATGATCTTTTTGTAGTTTATGAGTTAAAAGATCCTTTCAGTGTTTTGACAAATGATATTTCACCAAAAGTCCTTTGTTTCACTTTGTGTGTTTCAGCCCAGAGGGGCTCTGCAGACCGCTCTGAAAGGCCACATCGGCACTCTGCGGCAGATCCACAGTCAACAGATCATCCCCATGGAGCAGGCCATGGTAATGACTGTGTGTCTCTGTTTTCTGTTCTGATAATCATGCTGGCTGACCTTTTTGGTTGAAGAGGTGAACTGACATGACATCAAGATTAAAATATTCACAACAGAGGGTAAGGGCTGGGGTTAGTCGAACCCTAACCCTAGGCTTGTGCTTTACACAAAGTTTTCAATTTGTTCATTTTTACCACATAATATTTGTCCATTCTCAGTTGTACAGAAGCCCAGCATAGAAGTGGCATGCACCAATTTTCTCAGCCACAGAGGCCTCAAAAGACCAGAGTGCACTGCAGCCACAGGGCATGTTGTGTTCTGGCCAACAGATGCATGTTGTTGTAAAAAAAATCCTAGCTCTTTTGCTCGAAGTGCAGGCAGATGCAGTACACCCTCATCTGGTCTTCGCTGGGGGGCTGGCTGAACACACTCTGGCAAATTTGGGAATTTGGGAAGATGAATAACTTCATTAGCAGAAGCAGACTGAGGGAAATGTAAGAAACGACCAGAACAAAGTATCCAAAAGTTGATTTTCCCTGATGAACGGAGTGGAGCAGCTTATGAGACAGATTCCTTCAGCAGTTAGTAGAGACCAAAAACGGAGCTAAAGGAAAGTGACCATTGGATTTGCATTCATAACTTAGCTGCATGACTGTAAATGAATGATAATGTTGATTTGTGTGCTTAATGTTGCCTGTAAATAAGCAACTGGTAACACTTTGTAAATGTGATGTTGGGCTCATTGCTGCTCATTGCCAAAAAAAAAAGCAGGTTCAGAGAAAGTCTACAAAATTAATCTCTGCTCAGAAGAATGTTTCACCAGTCAATGTTTGTTATGCACTATAGTGTAACGGTGTATACCAGAGCAACTGAGTAGGAGTCATTGGTGTATTGCCCTTGTGCTAATGTCTTTAAGAGAATGGTATCAGTTTTGACAGAGGAAGAATATTTCAGCATCATCAAAAGCAGAGCGTTTTGGACCCTCAGGCATGTGTCATCAATCATGTCACGTCTGTGAAAAACAAATTAAATATTCAGTTTTCCTTTCTCTGTCAAAGGCAATGCCATTCTTTTGAATAACACCAAGGATTTACAGCTTCTTGCAATTGAGACAAGCAGTGACGCACTTCCACTCAGCTTTGACAACAGATTTTTATGTTTTTCTTTGTTGTTGTTTTTTTACTTTTTCTTCTTCTACTTCAAGAAATATGTTAGAGCGAGGGTAAGCAGAAGTGTGTCCATCTTGTGTATTTAATGTCCCGTTTGTTTTTTGGGAGATATTTTATCTCATTAGATGATGTAGTAATCTGAGAAGATATATCTCATTTTGGATGGTACTGTATGATAATGTGTGTGTGTGTGTGTTCTTGTATTTACATTCACATAAAGATCATATTCTCCATGGTGTTGAACATGAAGGGGTTTGTACCAAAATATGGTGAAATATTCACTTCAGGAAAAGACATTTTAAAAAGGTCCCATGTTATGCTCTTTTTAAAGGTGTGTATTTTTATGTATTATTAGAATAAACTACAACATGCTTAAATGTTCAGAAAGTGCAGATTTTGCTCAAACTGTCCATTGCCACAGTAGCTCTATTCATCCTCTGTCTGAACGCCCAGTTTTAGCCCCGGTCTCTTCAAGGTCCCCCTCCTGAAAACCCAGTCTGCTCTGATTGGTTAGATCTCACAGGCCTGAGCCGGCGCTGCCCACTTTCTTAATCAGCATTGCTGGTGCTTTTGTGGCCATGGCCAAGCTGGAGGCATGCAAGCCGCCGGGATCAGCGACTGGCTTTGAAGCCAATATGACATAGCAGCCAAATCGTGAAATTACAAGATTACGTGATTTTGGGACCCAGAATTATTTTCCTGTAAGCTTATATTGTGAAAGTAGCGGCTGTGCAATGTTTCTGAATACAGCCTCTTTTTTGATAGTTCCACATTATTCTGAAGCAGTTCTAAGTGCTGTGTAAATACTTGTTCAATATGGGACCTTTGAATAAGTCCTTCATTTGGTAACAACACTGTCTCTTCCTTCATTGGTGGAAAACAAGGAGAAAACTTTTCATTTGAAACATACAGTGTATGTCAGCAATTGTATCACAAAGTTAGTGATATGTGGATATTTCATTTTGGAACAAATTCTTCTGCATGCCAGTAATGAAAGCAGACAACTCATAACATGTTAGTTTTGTTCTTGCCTGTTCTGTTTGTGGTTCAGTGGTGTTTCCAGTTGTGAAAGTGACTCTTGACTGTATCTCCTGACCTGTGACACTGCTGATGTTAACTCATGTCCTTTATTTTACTTTTTAAAGAGTGCGTTGAACCAGAGTATGAGGTTCCTGGAGAGAACAGCCTCAGACTTGCCTGTAAGTAAACCATCCTTTCGGTCTGAATCCTGTATCGAGGCTTAGATTAAGCCTCAAACTGATCAGTATCTCTCACTTATCTCTACAGAATAAAGTTCTAGCAGTTCTTGATGCCATCGAAGCTGCCCAGCACCTCATCTCCCAGAATGCTACAGATTTAATCAACCGGGTAACTGAAGGATCACCTGCTTTGTTTATATTCTCAATTTGTGAATGGTCTGTAACCCACATTATATCTCAATCTTCTTCAGGAAACAGGAAAATTCACAGCGACCATCACTGGATACTTCCATCAGTACATAGAATGGGTCAAATCCTCTGTAAGTGTTGAAGAGTTGGCTTGAATGTTGAGTCCATTAATCATCCTAGTGAAAACCAAACACTGGTAGGGCACAGAGTTGTGTACTGGCAGGAAGACCTTTGCATGTTACATAAGTGTAGGAGTAAGTATAGGAGAGACAAATATAACAGTTACAACCTCTATAAATCTGAGGAATTTGCTTTGTGGCACATTGGGTTCTGCTGTAGTTAACTTAAGGAATTCAAAACAAAGTAAAAGAGACATGTTTGAAGCCTGAAGCTATTTTGTGGATTTCAGAGTAGAACAGTTCAATCAGAATTTTATTGTTGTTTTTCAAGAACATACATGTATTTTGCAATGAGCAGTGACTCTTTTACCCAACAGCCTGATAACACAGCAGAACTTCATGTCATCAAGAAGCAAACAGCACTCAACATGCAGGATTGGACGATGGTTTTCCTGCAGATATACAGTGTGTGTTCCAGAATGTGTGTGTCTCTGTTCACTGGTTATATCTTCCTCTCTGTAGTTGGCCCTGGAGGTTGCACCTTGCAAGCCTTTCAGCAACATGGTGGACACAGCAGAAATCATTACTTGCAGTTTCTTGGTGGACTCCATGGTAATTATCGCTCAGATACGGCCAAACAAAACCACGCTGAAACAGCAGTAGGACTGTTTTAAAGAGCAGTGTGGATAGCTGCAGCTTATCGGAGTTGGAAAAATCATAGCGGATTCACTGAAATCTCTTTTGGTCATCTTATGAAATAAAGTATGCATAGAAACATTTTGAATGTGACATCACACAGTAATGCCACGTGTGTTTGTCACAGCCAGTAAGAAACACAGCGTGTCTGTTTATGATAGTGGATATAAAGCCAGGCAGCAGCTGGAAGATTTTAAGAGCCTGAAATTCAGTCTGACCTCGCAGCACACGGGAACGAGGTTGGAACTGAAACAAAATAAAACTTTAGGCAATTTGAAACTTGGTTTGTCATCAGACATAAAATACATATACGTATAAGTAAGATATATTACTTATTTTAGTAAATTACATTTTTCATACAAATATGCATGAAACAAAGTTTTTTAGCTTTATTTTCTGACTAGTTTCACCAACTGCAGCTTGTGATTGATCATGAATATTGACATTATTTATTATTTGAAAAATGAATAATTTATTTTCTGTGGTATAGAAAGAGTCTTTTTTAATTCTCGTTTTGTATCAAAGTTTTAAATTGTGACAACCTAAGCACGAGGTGAAAACTTTCAAATTGCTTGTTATTTCCCCCCAAATTGTCCCAAAAGACAAAGAATAGAACCGAGAACTACAATGTTTAGCACTGTTATTAGGAAAATGACTTGAGTGAATAATGTGATGTGGATCAACTAAGTGATTAATGGATTAAGCTGTAATTGCCTTTTCTTTCCTCAGAACACATTCTGGATGGGCCTGGGCTGCAGCACTCTCTTCCTGCTTCCAAGCATCATCCTTGCAGTAAAACTCGCCAAGTACTACCGCAGGATGGACACAGAGGATGTTTACGATGAGTGAGTACTTGTACTTGTTATTCTACTGCTTCTATTCAACTGTGCATATACATACATTGATTTTAAAGGTTTATATTTAATAGAAACAGATATGATATCCTTAAATGCTGTGAATGGTTGCAGGACATCCTTCTTTTCTGTAGCTTCTTCTTCTGCAAGTAATAGCTAGCTGCGCTGCAAATAATGAAGAGCAATTCAACTTTTCAGTTTGTAGTTTGCTAATACACTTATTTAAGTGTTTGATTATTATTTGATAACATTGAGATTATTTTGGTTTTACTTCCATGTTTTACTTCCATGTTGTCGCAGTAGTTCTGCTGGTTGATGTTGATTTGTTCTCTCCTTCCTTCTCTCTCCTCTTTGTAGTTCCTCTGTTTCTGGGACTTGGCATTTTACTTTGTGATAACCATTTCTACTATTTCCATCTTCCATAGCCTTCATTTCCCTCTGTCAAGTCATTCCCCTCTGTCAAGCACTTGGCACTTTACAAAGAAACATTGGCACATTTGTCGATTTATATTTCTTCTTCATGCACCTTTTTTTCATTGTCACTGGACTCAATAGTCACAGCTTTACTGCAGCACCGTGTCAGGATCAGTGGCGCCTCGCCATGTGATCTGTGCTGGATTACTGGCAACTTTCTGGTGCATTTCTATCACTGAACATTTCAATAACATTTTTATGTTATGTTTTTTGTGTATCTTTATAGCATTGAGACAATTCCCATGAAAACGTAAGACCTTTTACTCCACCTCCCTCTCCCTCTCAACTTACTTCACTCTGTGCTTTTCTCTGGATCTTGTACATAAAACTGTTTACTAAATTCTTGGTGCTGGTTTACGTTTTTAAGCTTGGAATTGTTCCTATGGGTGGATGGTGTGGCTTCTTGTCGTGTGCTACCTTTGAAAGTGCCCCTTACCTTTCATGAAGGGCTCTTGCAATCATTACCTTACAAGTCCACCTGCTTTTTGTAAGATTCAGTGTAAATAAAACACTCTGGTTTGTACTCAAGAAAATTTTAATCTCCTTACATTCTTGCAAAATTTCACTACTCAAAAAGAGCATTTTTACTCCTGAAGTTTGATCAGCATGCCGTTTCTCTCACATTACATTTGTCATCCCTTTTTTTGTTTGTTTACAATATTTTGTTTTCAGTATGGAAATTGGTAATAATGGTTATCATAGTGAGGGCCCACAAGGTATCCCAAATCCTATGATGACAAGGTAAACGCTATAATAATCCTGTTACTGCATGTTATGGCGGTGGAGGCATGCCTGGGGATGTGGGTATTTTCACAAGCATAATGACGTGGCCGGACACAGTGCATGCCTGAGGGACTTGATTCATTGCACACACACTTAGGCAAACACACAGGCACGCATGCCAGTTATGGTCAAGTAGAATAACAGCACGAAAGCTGACCAGTAATGGAGGCTTTTATCAGAAAACATCTGATATGACGTCTTTTTAATGCTCAAAACGTGTCTGTGTGATAAGTGTGGAGCCCACTATGCTCGCCTAGCTCAGCGTGAAGACTGGAAACAAGGTGGTGTGCTGTTTTTAATTTAATAAAATCTGCTTACCGACACCTCTTCAGCATACTTATTAACACAATGGAATTGAAACAAGGTTTAAAAACAGCGACGTAACCTCCAACCCTGCTGTAACCCTGTCAGTGAACGTATGACGATCGGGACAGAAGGTCTCAGGAACATTAGACCCTTGAAAAGCATAATTTTGGGAACATAGGACAATGGTTTATGTACAGATTAAACATACAGGGTTTTAATTATTCTTAATTAATGTGCTTGTAATCATATTTTTGATCTGTGGACGAGCTGCTTTCAGTCTTTATGCTAAGCTAAGCTTTATGCTAAGCTAATCTGTGTCCTGAGTTAAACTCTGTATTTAATGCACAGACATGAGATTGGTGTGATTTGCTGTATTACAGTTTTTTCGTCAGTCTGTCTTTTGACATTTTTGATACCATTACTTCTCTCTGTCTTGTTGCCAAATCTTCTGCTGTGTGGCTTTGGGGGAATGGAGCATGTCACTAACATACTGCATGTTATGTGTGCACACTGGAATGAAGCATCTTCCTGTTTCCTCTCGTTTAGAGTCAGCCAAAGTCCCATGAATGTACACCTGATCATTTTGTTCAGAGAGAGGCAAGCATGGCAAGCTTTGGTGTGATGATGGGAATGCTGCTTCTTTGATTTCTTCTTAAATTTAACAAGAACGTCTAACTGCATGTTTTCATGTATTTTTATGTTGCATTTGGACGAGGATGCATTTGGACAGCCATCCTACTGTAACAGAAACTATAGGAAGAGAGCAAAAGAGCTAAATTACAGAGAAGACCAGACATCAGCTGGTCTTTGCTTCCACAATTACCCCTCACAACATCTTTGAAACTTATTGAACTTGTGGAGTTTTATTCCAGAAGGCGATTGGACTATTTTCTGGGTGTCGAAAAACAAAAACTTTTTAACGTTTCTTGGTTTGGACACAAAACGTTGGAATGAAAATTACAAACCACCAGAAACACTTTTAAAGGGGCACTGAGTAATCTGCATATATCCTCCATCATCGACAAACAGTAGCTGCTGAAAGACTGACGCTTCACATTCCTGTTTCTTTTTAAACCATGTTAACCTGTGAAGTGACAAAGAAGCCATGTGTACACAGCAGGAGCGTGCATCGGGTTTTAAAAAAGGTCCAGTTTGTAGGATTTAGGGGGAACTATTGGAATAAAATACAGAGGGAGCAGGTCCATGTTGCATCATCATGTTTCTAAAGTAGCCCAGAATGGACAAAACAAACACTGAGACATCCTTTATTGTCCTTCATGTTTTTATCAGGTAGAAACAAGCAGCGAATCCTACACACTGGTCCTTTAAAACAATCTACACCTGATGGAAATCTGTCCGGCTAACCTGCAAATACAAAAGGCAGAAATCTCAGAACCTGGTGAAATAATTCTTGCATCGTTATTGATCAGCAACCCCATCAACCCCACTAATAGAATTATTTTCCCACTTCCAGAAGGGACTAAATTTACTTGTTGCCCCTTTAACTGACAGTTCAGTGATCAGTGAGAGGATGTTGATGAAGCTGTTCTGCTCTCTGCCTTATGAAACACTCGTCCTGCTGCTCTTCACCAGGTAACAGAAAGAGAAGCAGACGAGAGTTTGTTAACAAAATGGTGACAGTTGACTTTTCTCTGTGTGTTGTTAACGTTGTGCCGTGGTGTGTTCCTGCGCTCGTAGCATCCCTACATACGACACAATGAACAGGTTCCCGCGGGCCTCGGCTCCTCCGAGGCACATCGACTGGTGACAGAGAGCCGGCTCTTGTTCTGGCTCCTGAAAGGTACAGGACACCTTCAGACTTCTGCTTCTCTAACATTATGTTATTCCTTTTCTCTTTAACGTTTATGTTTTTGCACAGCTGTCATCTTGTTTGTCTGCCGTCATCCTGCCAATGATCTCCCTCTGTTTATAATTTCATGTCTTTATATTCGTTTACGCACCTCTCTAACCCTCCAGCACCTCTTTACAGCTTGTTGTAGTGCTTTTCTGCTTACAGTGACTTTGCAGGAAAACCATCGTGGTGAGAGTTGCTAATTTTGGAATCACTAACGAACTGTAAATGTCCTCACAGTGTTCACTTGTGACTGCTTAGTCAGTGTGCTGCAGAGGAGAGATGCTGAATTCACCATTTTGTCTCAGTTTGATGTTTATTGAAGATAACATCATGTGCTTCTAAAAACTGCCTCGTTCACAAAGCAGTCAGTAACCTGTCGGACCAGCTTTGTGCCGTTATCAGGACATTTACTTTCAGTTGTGGTGAATCCTTCAAGTCATTTAACACACCATGTTTGAGCCCTCTGGGTGCTGAATGAAGAGTCCTCAAGTCTAAAACCCAAAGACTCTTCATTTACTGTCATGAATGACAAAGACGAGCAGGAAATGATTATCAGTATAGATGCAGATTCACTTCCTTTTAATCAACTTATTAAGCAGCCTTGTGAACCAGTCTCCCTTCTCATCACATGGTTCTAGATACAAGGACAGATCACTAGTATATAGTTATTATGATCTAAACCGTCTTACATACAATATGAAGCTTGACTAAACACTGTCTCTGGCCATCATTGACTCAATATAACGAAGAGAACAGGTAAGGAGTTAACTATCCTGAGGGAAGCACGTTACTCTCAGCCAGCAGTATAGAACTAAATCAATAGTTAGATTTATGTCAGTAGCACGAGGCTCCTCGCAGTCTTTGAGAACTCTGGAGTGTCATGAAAGTATCACTGCAGTCTGTTATTTCACAACCCAGCCGGAGCTGCATGAATCTCCTGAGCAACCACAAGAACAGAGATAATACAGTACGTGTTGAATTATTCACACAATGTTTAAAAACTCTAATTCATTTTTATCCAATATTTGTCTACGCAGTGCCATCGAAAACTGGAACTAGGATTCACCACAGTAAGTTTCCTCCTGCATTTCTTTCCATTTTAGTTTATGGCCATTAAGTTGAGTTACAATTGATCCAGCAGCTGAATGGGCCCCGAATCTCCGATCAATAGTGTGGAATATAACGGTTCAGAGCCATTGTGGTTAACACACCCATTTAACAAGCCATTTGTTCTTGTATCGAGTCTAAAAATCTAATTTTCCTGAAGAAGTCGACTGCCAAATGAGAGTTAGTAACAGTTCTGCATTTCAAAGCAGTTTCACCTGAATGGAGGATTCTCAGAAGGGAGACCAACGTGATTTGTGTTGGAAACAAGTCAGATTATTCTGTTTGTATCTGTTCAAAGACTCAGTATGAGGACTGATCAGTGCAGGTTAATGTGATTTGTCAGACACAAAGAAACACAAGTTGTACTTTAACTTTTCCTAAACTGGAACAAGTGCAGTAGTATGCATGTTTAATAATGTGTAAAGATAAACAGATATGATTGGTGTATTGTGGCTTTACTAATCAAAACCTTTATTTTGTTCCATCCATGTTCCAGCTGTTTGTTTCACGAGCCCTCGGACCAGAAGAAGCTCGATATAAGCTGGTTTCCTTAAAACAGAAAAACACACAGAGTCCTTTGGATGTTTTTAACTTCAACCTCCTCAACCAGGCAGATCGTCGCCTGCAGTTCAGTCTTTTTCCTCCAACGTCGTCTGAACCCTCCAAGAAACTCTGCCTGCAGGACTTCAGACTTCTCCCTCAGCTTCAATCTGAGCCACACTTTTCTGCATCTTTCAAAGGACTGCTGCGTCTGCGTTTACATTTGTTCAGACACAAAATCAAGCTGAAAATACACTCAGCAAGAGGACACAACAGTAACTGTGGTGCCTGTTTATTTTAATGTTTTCAATGTGCTTCAGAGGACGGTGGCTGAAAGGTCAGTCGGAGGCCGTTTGTCCTGCACCTCCCTGAACCTTCATGTGTGAGGACGGGATGATACCAACACATACAGCTGCCTCGCTGGTGGAGCTTTGTGATTAATATGAGGAAATTTAGCATGATTTAAAAAAAGAAAATGTTTACAATATTACAAAACATCCACCGTTTGACTAGTTTGGGGAAGGTTGCAGATGACTGGTTGCCTTTCAGATGTATGTGTCACCTGGTGTTGAGACAGATGTGCTCAGGGAAAATCCAGCCCAGGCACTTACACTGCTAAAGAAACATCGACCTGAGATTTTAAACGTGGGTTAACGCTTTCATTTTTACTTTGACTTTTTTTGCATACCCACTTTTCCATAACCTGTATCAGCTTCTTTTGTGTCAGGTCTTAATTTTCTACATTTCCCAGAATGCCTTTAAACAACCTACAAATTAATATAAAAAGTTAGTCAAACTTATAATCAGAACTTAAATAGTGTCTATTTTTTTACATATTGCGACTTTGTGGTTTAAATTTTTTTCTGCCAAGTTACATTTTAAAATAATGCAATTTATAGTTGTAGCTCCTCCACCAGATGTTGTGTCAGTAAAGAGAAGGACTGAACCTGAAACTTTCTCACTTCTAAGAATTTTTAGGATGTACAAGATTTTCAACCTCTTCTGGGCCAGACAACCACTTGCTGTGTGAAACCAGAGCTGGTGGTTGTTGGAACAGTAAACAAACTAAACAAAGACAGTTTATGAGTTGTATTTGGTTCATATCAAGTTTGAATGTAGGAAATTTACGATGATCTGTGATGTAAAATAGCTGGTTTTGTTAATGGAGTCTGGTGGGAGGGAGGAGGGCTGTGTCCAGGTGGAAAAGGGACATGGCTGACATCTAGGGGCTGTTAATGTATAAAACCTTTAGGAGAAATCATAAAGATTATAGAAGACATTCAGTATGTGTTCTATGTTTTTTACTTTTATAATAACCTTGGAGCCTCATATTTATCTTTAGACTGTTTTAGGACTCTTCCCTTCAGGTTGGATATGATGAATCAGACTAATGATGATTAATCACAGGAGTACCAACAATTCAACAACAATCAATGAGATCAAATTAGACCATTTTACCTACAGTGTAAGTGTACATGGTGGATTTTCCCTTTAAATCACATGATTAAGGCTTAGTGTCGGGCTCACAGGTTGTTCCACAGGTGATGAATTAACAACACACACCATTGTGTTGAGTTCACTGACATGACAGTTGAGATCTGTCTTGCTTTCAAAGTGATCACATATGTTTAAAATGGAGAAAAACTTTCTCAAGCCAAATTGTTTTTTACCGTAGGTCTCAGGTCTTTAGCGGTCCATCAGTTCTGTGCTTGTGTCTGCTTTTTAAACCCCTCAGTAGCTTTGGATACATACATTTAAACAATACTGAACGAGTGAATGTATTCAAGAGCTATTTTTTTTGTTATTTTGTGTTTCTTTACTGATGATGTTGGCTGAGAAATATGCTGAATTTATCACTAAAGCATTTGGGCAAGCCAATACAGTTTTCCCACCCACCTCGCCTCCGTGTTTACAGGTCAGATTTGCAGCTGCTGTCAGCGTCTGGTGAAAAGTTAGACAATCCAGTCATGGCCCGAGCGAATGCTGTCAATCAAGTAGTTGAAAACCAGTAGAATGAGTTGCACAGTTGATGGTGTCGATGCACACTGTGAAAAAATAATGTCCATCTTAACAGAATGTTTCCAGTCCAGCTAACTGTGTCTGAGTACGCCAACAGTGAAATAGCAGAATAAGCTAGCCTACAGTAAATACCTAACGTAAGGGTTTAGACTACTAAAAATATGGTTCTAGATTAACTTGAGTTAAAAACTGTGGACAAGATTAAAAAAATGAAGACATTTCAATGTTTTCACCTCACATTTGTGATTATAGGAAAAAGCTGACAGGATTTTTGAGTAGTCGCCTCTTTCCTTTTTTAATTTGCCCCACAGACTCTCTGTAGGCTAATTATGTCTTAGGCTAGTAAGCTAGCTGCTACAGCTAGACTGCAGACAGCAGTTCATATAGATGCTAGTATACATGAACAGTACCACATACCAGTGTATAAATGTGGTAGTTTTTTGTATGGCTTTATTGAGAGATGACAGGAAACAGGGTGAGAGATGTAGATGGGGGTGACATGCAGCAAAGGGCCTGGGCCGGACCGGAACCCCGAGCCGGTCTGGAACCCCGGGCCGCTGCAGCGAGGACAGAACCTCTGCACGTGGGTCGCCCGCTCTACCAGGTGAACTAATGGGACCCCCTGTATACATGTGACAGTTTACAGACTGTATTCTATATTTAAAAAATGAATAAGCCTTGCTTATGATGTAAATTCAAAATGACTTCAGTTAGCATGAGTTTAGCCTTGTTGAAGTTTTTTTTTTTTACTTGTTTCTTGTTAAGATGGACATTTTTTAAGTCTGTGTGCTCACTTTGACAAGACTATCATGAGTTTCTTGTCTGCTAGAGTCTGGATGTGACCCGTCATGGAAGAGAAGTGTATGATTACTCTAAGTGCTTAAAGTAGATATATCTTGTAGGCCTGTCAGAAATCTGGATGGAGGCCGTCAGTGGTCACTGGTTGGACTGCGATGCTGCAGAGTTGGGCACTGATGGAGCCACTGAAGAGGAACTTTTTATGTGCTGGTGAAAAGAGAGTGTATAAATTGTGAATAAACTTCAATTAATTGGTATTTTATTGTCATTCTTTATTTCAGTGTTGTTAACATTAAGAGCCTCTGGACAGAAACGGACGGAGTTTCAGTTTTAAGGAGACGATTAATCTTTTTAAATGTTGTCCTGCAGATAGAAGCTCGTCTCTCCTACAGAGAACACTGCTCCTGAAACGCCTCTCCAGTAGCCCCGCCTTTAATTCTGTGACTTTGTGACATCACATGACATCACTAACACATTTGCATGATTTATGCCTGGTGGCTAGTGTGGCAGCACAAACTGATTCAGCACAGCTGCTTTGTTATTAGCAGTGCTGGCTCAGGCCTGTGTGAGCTGACCAATCAGAGCAGAGTTCCTTAAATAAACAGAGAAAACGGATGTTTTGAACACTGAAGTATGAAACTGTTCTAGTAGCAACCCAAAATAACATTATGAACCTGAGCATTATACAGACATAACGGTGTTCTGCTGAAAATGAGTGTGTGACAGATGTTGTTCTGTCTTCTGTAAAACAAATGACCTGTAACAGGAGACATTGTGCTCACAGTGTATCTGAAGACACTAACACAACTCTGCACATTCTAATGTGGTTCTGCCGCTGCTCAACAGAACCCACTTGTTTGCGTTACTGGTCAGCTATTTTCAACAGGAGATGATTATCTTCTTCCATAAGCTTCGCTCTGAGGTTCTTTCTCAGGCACCGAGCAGAACGTGAATGAACACCAGCAGCAAAACCACACATGCCGACTCATTCCTCCTAAACAGTCTCGTATAGGAGAACAAAAAATAAAAACAATTGGAAACACAGAAGCAGCGGTTCAGAGGAAATCTATTTTACTGTGTTTGTTTGCACTCCAGACGCTGTGCTGGAAGGTTTTCTTCTGGTTCTGAACAAGTTGTATGTAACTTTATGTACAGACCAGCTTCAGCTCGAGGGGCCAAACATGCACTTACCAGCCGGAGCTCCAGTGCTATAACATTATGCACTTAAAGGAGCTCTGGAGAAAAGCACCGACAAAATTAACTGCATTATATTTGTTGCTGTCACGAGGAAAACTCACCAGATGAGACAGAAGAGAAAATGCTACATATATTATAAATATTACTGCGTGTGTATCAAATGTGTCTTTTCCTTTTGATTAATCTTTCTTGATGAGTTAAAACTATTTGTTTCACTGGACAAAGTCTCTCCTCTCAGTATATACATACACATTATATATGCACAGCAGGAAACAGCACACTTTGTATTTCCACAGGCTGAAAGTTTCATCACACAGTCTGTCAGTGAAACTGCTGCAATCTCACCATCACGGTTTAGAGAAGAGACTCAAGAATTCATATCAGAAAAAGAGAGGCGCTCATCCTCCTGGTGACGAAATCAATGGAAGTCATGATGTAAAGCTGAGTATACTGATTACCTTTAGAAAGCTTCATACACACACACACACACACACACACACACACACACACACACACACACACACACACACACACACACACACACACACACACACACACACACACACACACACACACACACACACACACACACACACACACACTATGTGTTTTTTGGATGCAACAATTCTTTTCAGTCCACTTGCTGAAGCTAAATCTCTTCCTGATGTGCCGACTGCTCATAACGGGACCTTTTTGTCCAGAGTGAAGCCATTTGAGACGCCCGCCCTCAGCATCAGACGCCACGCTGGTCTCATACAGTCACTTCTTGTTCTTTTTAATTGGCACAGGAACTACTGACCACACACACCACACTGAACTTAGCCTGGCATGTGCGAGTGACTTCCACTCACGTTTCCTCGCGGCTGTGCCGTCTAATTGTGTTTATGTTGGGAGGAAATGATAGGCTTCGCTGCCTGGTTCTGAGCTCCAGCTGCCTTTTAAAACAGGCAGAACTTGAGGCTTCAGGCGGCTTGTTTACATGAGTGAATTCTCAGACACAACACATTTCTTTATAATTGAGATGTTGTCAGCAGACCCGAGAGGATTATCCACAACTATGTTGTTTGCATGATTACATGAACCCTCTGGCAAGAAAAATGTGTGATAAATTGTTCTTCAGATGAGAGTGACATTCAGATTCTGTGTGTGTGACAGTTTGCACTTCTAACATAAGAGCTGGATGAACGTGAGCATCACGGCCAACAACTCATGTGGCCCCATGATTTCTCCAGACAGCAACAACTGATGTCGTCACTGTTCTCCTCCTCCTCCTCCCCTTCAGCTGTCGTTTAGTCGGACTGCTTTTTTTTTTTTTTTCCTCTTCATACCCTGAATTCCCTCTTTGTCAGCTCGGCCAATAAATAGCAGGAGGGACCCTCAGCTCGAGCAGTCCCTCTGTCCTCCTCTGCCACTCAGCATCTGTCCGACACCATGTGGATCCAGGCCAGCGTCCTGCTGCTGCTGCTCGCCTGCTGCCCTCAGTCAGCTGAGGCTCAGAGCGTCAGGAGGCAAAGCATCTGGGAAGATCCCATCAAATTCAAAACCAAGGACAATGACGTCTGCAACATGATCATCACGGGTCAAGGGGACTTCACCAGGCTGAGGTTGTCCTGCCAGGGCAGCAAGCGCTCCTACTGGTGTGAATACCTGGGCACGCCTCAAACCTGCCGCTCCTACAGCAAAAACCCTCGTCACTACTTCATCCAGATGATGTGGGGCCTCAGGAAGCTGCACAACGCCTGCCAGGCACCGAGGCAGATCAAACCTCACATGTGCAGGATGGCAAGTGATGACTCTCAGATGGTCTTCTCATCTTCCTCCTTCTCCCGGCCGTGGTCAGAGGGGGCTTCCAGAACAGGAAGGCCTGCAAGACCTCCTGCACCTACGAGGCCTGATTCACCAAGGAAACCCGCTCGAGTCACAGCGAGGGTAAGGACCACACAGAGAAGCAGACCACAGCCAACGACACCTCCTGCTGAGACGAACGCCAAGAGGATGGCTCGGCAGTACTGCTGGAGGTCGCTTCAAGGCATCTGCGGCTACGTCATCGGATTGTTTCGGAACTAACGAGGAGGGTAAGGAAGGCCTGGCCATCAGCACAGCTTGTATTATTGATTTGTGATTAAAAGTACCGTGGTGGAATAAGGGACTGTGTTTAAATCTAGTTTGCCTCCAGCATTCATTTGAGAAATCTAACTTTTGCATACTGATGCAAATCATTTCCCCCTCTGTTATTCACAGATGTTTAAATTCTGATGAAGATAACTTCTGCTGTCTGATTAAATCGCCCTCGGAGGGAAACTCCAGACCAGAAGTGTGTCGACTGAGCTAGAAGAACTGTAGCGCTCTCCTCAGGGGAAGGGATGGTACTGCTGTGACGTCCAGGCCGGATTTATTACTGAGGCCTGCGTGCATCATCCTCCAAATGTCACAGCGGGAGAAAAACAAAAAAACGTCTCAGATGTGTAAGAACAAATGTTTAGCTAAATGGTTCAGACAGGAAGTTCTAGGTTACAGCATCATGTGAGCCCAGCACAGGAGAGACCACCACTCATGTGTCACTTATTTGGACTTTTGTTTGTTAACTTGTGTACTGCATCATTTAATACTACCTTGAATATTACATCACAGTAAAGTTGTTTTGTGTCTGAAGAGGCCGACATGTGACACGTGTACTGAATGTGAAAATGATTGTATCAAATAAATAAATAAATAAACTTCCATCTTAATATTTCTGTGTCGTTCCTTCTTAATAACAACATTCAGCTGAAGGAGATTTGATGGCCTCATGGAAATCATTATGATCCTATTGTCATAGAGGGATTAGCTGCTGTACCGTGTTTGACCTGTAGGTGTCGCTGTTGCTTCAGTCAACAGACAGTCCTGCCAGCAGGTGATTCCTCCTGCAGGGACATCTGGCATTTCAAGATATCTGCAGCCATTTCATCTCTGGCAGTCTCTGGCAGGCTGTGCTGGACACAGAATGTTACAGGACTCACTCACATTTGTTTATATTAAACTCCTTGAAGGAGAAGTTCCTGTGAAGCAGCAAACTGACAGTCACAACATCTCAAAATAAATCTGGTGTTTACGGGTTTGTACTCTCAGTAAACGCTGATGAGAAGTTGAGGATCACCCAAAGCAGACAGCTAAAGAGAAATCCTGTGCAGCCTCGTCTGCCCGATAGTGACTGCTGCTTCATTTCTTCCATTCAGTCATTTTACACTTTGAATTGTTAGCATGACAGCTGGATCTGCAGAGTATCAGACAAGTGGTGCTTTTCCATATATGTGGATGCACAGAAAGCTAGTTTATATGTTCTGCATCACACCGGTGCTGTCGCTGGCTCTGGTTTCTGAGGGTAACAGTTCCCTCTGGGCCGTCAGCTGCTGCTCCAAAATACACACATTCAGAACCGATTCTTCATATATTCTATATATTCACATTTTTTTTTTTTTTTTTTTTAAAGTATTTTTTTGGCCTTTTTCTGGCTTTATTGATAGTGCAGATGAAGAGTTTGACAGGAAACAGGGTAAGAGAGAGGGAGTGACACGCAGCAAAGGGACTCGGGCCGGGAGTCGAACCCAGGTCCGCTGCAGAGCCTCGGCTCATGGGTCGCACGCGCTACCAACTGAGCTATGCGGTGCCCCTATATATTCACATTTTGACCGATACTTTTGGGTCTGATCAGAATCTATCTCACTCTTTAGTCATTTAACATCTAACCCACATTGTTCCTCAGCTGTCAGAAATCAAATTCAACACTTATTGTCCAAATGCTGACTGTGGGAGAAACCGGAGCACCCGGAGGAAACCAGCGCCGACCCAGCAGGAGTGGAGGCTGGTGTGCCTTCTGAGGCCACAGTGTCTTGAATCTTTGGCACCTTCTCCACCTGCAGCTGTGTGTTGTCTTCATGGGAGTGTGCTGATGATTCAGACCTGAAGAACAAGAAGGACAGAGGAGATGAAAGCTGTCAGAGAATGATGCAGTGAGGTCTGTAGTTTTAGGTGAAATGATCTCTGATGTCATCTGATTTTACCAGAATCATTTCAGTAACTTGATTAGCATTTAACATGTTAAAAAGCTGCATTTCAAGCTTCTTTTAATGAAAACCATGTCTTGGTTTGAGGTGTCCCTGCCTCTGCAGGATTTATTGAAACACAAATGATTTTATAGGCAGCAGTTTGACTCAGAATACCTCCAACAGGCTGCCCTCCTATTGGCTAGTGGTGAACTCAGCAAACTGTGTAAGCCCTCCTGTGTGTGTGTGTGTGTGTGTGTGTGTGTGTGTGTGTGTGTGTGTGTGTGTGTGTGTGTGTGTGTGTGTGTGTGTGTGTGTGTGTACTGATCTGCAGCAGCAGGCTGGAGCTGCAGGTGAAGGCGACTCTGAGCTTTCAGGTGTCGGGACTGTAAGTTTCCTCTGACAACTTCAGGTATGTTGAATCATTACTGCTTCTTCTGTAACGCTGCCTAATAACTAACTGATTTGTAATTAGTATAGTATCAGAACTTGTACAGGAGTGTGTGTGGGGCAGCTGTAGTGTTATAATGTGTACATTCCTGCATGGTATTAATCTATTTAATCTATTCCTTATGTTTGTTCTGCTGAATCCATGTTATGTTGCTACAAACTGTGTTTGCACTTGAAGTTGTGTTGACATTTGTTTTACTTCATACCTGAATTATTCATACATAGCTCATTTTCATCTTCTAATCTATTTCAGTCTTTATATGCAACTTTTTGAAATGCCTTGTGTGTTTCATTTGTAATCTCTTCAATAACTGTGTGTTCTGTAAAGCACCTCAGATGTTTCAGCAGTTGTGCTGAAACTCTTTGTCTCATTCCCATCGAACACTGATGTGTTGGGACTGTAGATCTGTAGCTGGCCAAAGTGTATCTGATTACAGACTACAATTGTGTTACTATATGATACAGTACGGTGCAGTGTAGAACAATATGATTCTATTTGTTCAGAGACCATATGAAAATATATGATACAACATGTTACGATACATCAAGTTGTGTTCCAATGTGATACATTCGATACAGTAATGCAGGTTGCAATATGATACGATACGTTGTGATGCGATATGATGATACGATACGTTGTGATGCGATATGATGATACGATACACCTTTTGTTCCCGTAAGGAAACTTGTCTTGACTCAGACGCTGTGCACATATTACTTGCAGCCTTCACAGGTCTGAAAATGGATTGTAATGTTTCTTTTAAAGAGGGGAACTTTGAGGCATGTGAAGCATTTGAGGTTAGAGATCTAAATCTGAATTTATCCTCTTGCAGAGTGTGTTGTGCTGATTTCATGGCTCTCCTCACCAATGTCACCATCCTGCTGGTCCTGGCTTGTATTTCCCATCAGCTGATGTTGAGCAGCTGTCAGAAGAGTCATGGACGCAGGGGACGAGGGGTGGACAGAGGACAACACAAGGACAGGGCGGGAGTAAAGATGAGCCGTCAGCCCAAATCTGTCTCTGCACAGCCCATTAAGGGCAAAATGGTCACCAAAGACAAGTCAGAGTGCACGTGGGCAGCAACAGGTGACGAGCTTTACGTCCTCGGACTCACCTGCAAGAAGGGGGGCAGGAGCTTCAGCTGCGAGTACGTCGCCAGACCATCTGTGTGTCCGCAGTACGCCTCCAATGTCAAACTTTACTGGAAGCAAATGGCCAGGGCGCTGAGGAAGCAGAAGAATTTGTGCCAGGACAGTAAAGCACTGGTCAAGGCTGGTATGTGCAGAAGAGCTGCCAGAGAGGCTCATTTCAGACTCCACAGTGCACAGAGGAAGACCGACTCGCCTTCCAGCCCACCGCCTGCACCCGGACCTGTCAAATCCTGTAAGGATGACAACAAGAAGCTGGCAGAGGAGCACTGCAACAACTCCTGGACCAGCGTCTGCACGTTCTTTTTCACTATGGTGCAGGACTACGACTGCTGAGGTGGAAACAAGTGAAACACTGACATGAGTTCAGCAGATTCATCTGTAGGGTCTCTGAACGCTCCTGATATGTAAACATTGTTAACTGTGGTTCTGATCCTCAATAAAACCTTTTCTATCCATTTTCTAACGTTGCTCTGTGAGTTTGTTGGTTGTTCTGTGTTGTACACACATGTGGCACAGGTAGCTGGATCGTTCTCAATGTGCACATCTTTATAATTATATATAATTAAAGACTAATTCTATCCTGATTTAAAAGAAAGCCTAGTCAAACACGAGCCCCCTTCCTTTCAAAATCATTTCATTTATTTTTTTCTGGATTTTTTTTGTAATGTTATAAAACCAAAACAGGCTGATGAGAAATATCACAGTAGATGTAGTAAAAACACATGGATCTTTTTGGGAGATGCTGGCATACATATTCAACTGTCGGAATATGACCACGTGTTGATCTGAAGTTATCAGTTTAACCTCCAACATCCAACCGTTCAGCCTCCAGGTCTCTAAATGAATTAGAAAAGCTGAGAGAAAATCAGATTGTGGAGTTTTAAATCACTCTGAGGTTCTGAGAGAAATGGCCCAACACTGATCTGTGAACTATAACCACAGTTACCAGTCGTTCAGAGCCCCTTTCTGTCTTCTCCAAATGAGTGCAGGTCCTGCTGGAGGTATTTGCTGGGAGATTAGAAGTTTGAGCATGCTGGGTATTGACACAGTCATTTAACCGGAGGGAGTGTGATCTTTAGCAGCTTTCGGCTGCATACCTTGGCACTGACAGGCCTCTGAATCCACATTCACAGCCTGAAACCGTTAAACACATCACATGCTACTCTTACAAAATCAAAGTCAAGGGAAGCAGACTGTTGTTAGGCGTGTCAGATAACTAACGCGAAGTATTTGGCAGATGACACAGAAGAGTTAAACATTATGTTTGGCATCAGTAACAGGATCATCGTTCTTCACGACACATGATTCAGGCCCCAAAGAGAGATTTGATCAAAGTGGACTTGGTGATCATACGGAGATCTCTACGTAAGAGCGAGACACAAACTGTCTCCACCCACAGCAGCTCCAACCGAGCCGCCGCAGGACATGGTGTGATCTGAGAAAGGGGAATGACTCTCATTTTACTGGATGATTTCAGCTTCATCTCCTGCTGTAACATAATGCATCACCACAGCTGAAATCCATCAAGTTCAGACTCTCAGCAGGTTGCATTGTGGGCTATGTAGGAAATCCTATCATGGCAGATGACTGAGCGCTGTGGCTGAAACTACATTAGAGGCCAGTCACAAAATCTGCACGAATGCAGAATATAGAAGGAGGGAGGCGTTTCTCCTTCCAGCAAGATTTCTGAAACACAGCTGCAGAAAATAATTTGTTTCCGTCAGGAGGTCTGTGGTGCAAAGCACTGCAGAGGAGATCAGGGAAGACATTAACAACTGCTTCGTTTGATTGAATAACATAAAGAACTACTATTATGTTGAAAATGGAGTCACATCAGGTGCCAGCAGGCCTTCATGAAGATCAAACTGTGGCAGTACTGACAGTAAACTGTTCACAGACCAGCAGACCTACAGACAAACATTAACACACATGTAAAACTAGTGTCTGCTGCATGAACAGTAAACCAACAACTTCCAGATATAATGAATAAATGTAATGTATGTATACATGTAAAACAAATGTAAATAATGTGCTACAAACACCAGGGCACTAACATGGTGCACTGAAGGTGTGAGGGGGGTTTGGGTTTAAAGGTTCCCCAATAAACAGAGTTTCCTCAAGAAAGCTGTGGGCAGCCAGGAGAACACATGGGGCCTAAACAGAGTCTAGCTGGTGATCTAAAGAGGAACCAGGTTCTCAGGAAGTCAGGGGCAGATTCAGATTCAGTATGAGAGTGGGAGCCACCTGGGTGCCATTTCCCACCTGTCTTAAGCCTTTTGATGAGGACGTGGTCACACCCTGATTGGCTGGGAGGGGAACGCCCCCAGCTGCTCTGAATCATCGATTAGCAGCCAGCCTCCACCTGCACAGGTGATCTGACTCCACTGCAATCAATCCAAATCCAAAACTGACAACCAGCTAATAAGATATCAAATATGTGGACAAATGTTCAGTGTGCTGCAGTGACAGAACATGTCGTACAGGCCACCATGAGTTGCTGTAAAAATATAAATCTTAGTGTCCAGATTTGAAGTATTTCAAAGTTTCAAGTGTTATATCAGAAATTCAGTAACTAGTTACTATGCAGATTTATATAACTTTGTGACTGATTACAGGTTTATGAAGTATGTTAATAATCAGTATTGTTGTGGGCGGGACATTGTGTGGGAGGATGACGCTGCGTCAGAGCCAGAGTAGCTCCAGAGGCTCGTCAGAGGAGCAGCCAGACTTCACCGCTCGCCGCCTCTGACACTGTCACACAGAGGAGGAAGACGACTGGATCTCTGCAGCCGACAGAGAAGCTGTTGTTACTGAAAAGAGTTTTGTTCAGCTAAGCAGCTAGCTTTCTCAGGTTTAGCACCTCCTGCTGCTTTAAATCTCTTATGTTCAGCAGTTTTATGGCCCGAGCCAATTCATCCATCCTGGGGCTGGAGTGGACTTACAGGTGGCCTGACTGACCGTGGCTCCTGATTGGCTGAGAGATGTGGGCCTTGGTCAGACTGAGAGTAGGGAGGACACGCCCCTCACTACTGACTGTGAGGAGCTTTGACACAGTGTGTGTGTGTGTGTGTGTGTGTGTGTGTGTGTGTGTGTGTGTGTGTGTGTGTGTGCCCGGCTTACATGCTTGAATGCCTCTGTCTGTGTGTGAATGGGCATTTGCTTTATAAAGAGCTTTGAGCTCAAGATTAGAAAGAACTGAAGGGAATTAATGAGACGCCACAAATAAAACATTGTAGTGTTAAATGAGACTGATGAGTGAGCAGTGTGCACGACTCTTTAACAAACATTCAACTGACAGAGATTTCTGTTCGGACACTGAACTGTTCCCTGCTGGAAAACCAGCATGGACCAGCACCAAAACACAACGTCTGGTCCTGTTGATGACTGGTCACCAGCAGATGTGTTGTGGTGCTGCTCTGTGCTGGTTTTTCCAGCACGGTAGAAACACAACTCACCTTTGTTGTTAGTTATTGGTGAATGAAATGTGACGCTGGAGGTTTACAGCTTCTTCCTGCAGTGCTAATGAACGTCCAGCTGATTTATGACGGTCACAAACCACCAGACTGGAGACAGATTAGATGGTTTTGTCTCGTATGAGGGCTCAGAACAGTTCATATAGTATTTGTACAGTTTTATTTTGATGGTAGCGCACGCTGTCTTTGAACCGTTCAGTAATCATAAACTGGACTCATTCCTGATGATTTAATTTCTCATTAAAGAATCACTGAACTGTTTCCAATCAGGCTTCAGCATTAAAGCTTTAATGTCTCGACTCAGTTCATTCAATTAGAGGACGACTATCAACAGCCAAAAGCAGCAATTACTACACTTTCCTATAATGGACTGGTTGGTCTGTGGTCTGGTTGATCACTCCTGACACTTTGCTCTGAGCAGAACACCTGCCATGACATCGTTGCCCTGCAGATGTAGAAGATTCGAGTCAAGATCTTCAGATTTAATCCCAATTTGTCCCTCGCAGCAGTGGGAGGAGAAATGTGGACAGAGTGTGAGGGGTTAACAGATGTATTGTCCTGATAATGTCCCACATGTTTGATATTTATGATTTAGATTCCGGATCATTATATCAGTAGTTCCTTAGTTGGATCACAACAACAATGAGAAAGGCAACCCACTGAACCCAGAGCAGCTGACGGGAAGTCAAGCAGAAACTTATAATCTCACCTCCTCCTCTTTCACTGAAGAATAGAAAACTGTGTCCACTGCGTTTAACCGTCTACTTTAATTATTCTCAAGTTGTTTCACCACACTTGCCTCCATTCAGTTTATGTCTGCTTCCCCACAAGGTCACTTGTGAGTCCAGCTTCAGTCTGCAGAAGCATGAAGCCAGAGAGCTGAAGCCTCCTGCGGCTGGACAGGAGACATGTTCACTTCATTCAAAATCTATTAATAGTGACAAATGTCTACTGAGTGAGTCTTCACATTCTGTTCTCATATCTTGGGCCACATGAAAGCAAAACAGAATAATACAGGAGCTTCACTGCAATAAAAGCTCAAAGGGAAACACAGTTCTGTCTCGTGCCTGAAGGACTTTAACTAGAGTCAATTTGCGAGTCATTCTGAGGTAATTTGGAGTGAATGTGTGTCTGCAGGAGGAGAGCAGGAGCCTCCGAGGAAAACATGCCAACACATGAAAACTGGAACCTTCAGGTGGTTTTTGAAAACATAACACGTCGTCTGGCAGACAGATTTTATGAGCATACGGAGACGTCCATGAACACTCACTCAGGTTTATTTTCTGAAGTTTAATTGATTGTTTGGATACGTTTCTGAAACCAAACTCAGATTTACAACCCTGAAAAAAAATAATCCTGCTGTTGTGACTCACTCAGAGATCATCCTGTCCTCGCTGTCATCACGTGTCTCCTGCTGACGTCTCAGTGATGAACATCATATCTTAATGTCTTCACCATTCACTTTAACTTGAAGACATAAAATGTGTGTGAATGGTCTGACTCACAGGGACATGAAATCCTCCACAAGATAATAAGACAGAAGATCATAATAATACTTTAGTTAATCAGAAGCATTATATTTCAGAGGTTTCATGATTCCAGCAAGTTAATATAAAGTCTCAAATAAAACCTAGTAAAAGTTGAATATTTTGAGTTCTGAACCAATTTAAGTCCAGTTTTTGAATAGAGATTTTAAAAGAGCAGAACTTGTTATGGACCTAAGGATACCACATAAATATGATATATAGACATGAATGATCTTTAAAGTTATGACTTGTTTTCTCTGCTTTGATGTAGCAGTTAATTCAGTGGTATTTAACTATCCTGAGTCACTGAATGGAAGCGAGGCAGCGACTCTGCTGCCACCCTGTGGATCAGCTGAGACGTCACTTCTCATCTGGTGATCTGAGCACTGACTCAGTCTGACGTCAGGCTCCGTCCTGTCTCTGCACCAGTCAGCACACGGCTGACAGTGTCCATTTACTTATTGATCACTGAGAGACACATTGCAATTCAAGTCAGATGATTTGTACTTAATGAGAGCCGGGGGTCAGAGTTGGTGCTGTCTTGCACTGACGGCTGCTGAACATGACTGAGGCGAAGCACCGGTCACACTTCACAATCAGGGCACAGAGATATATCCAAGGAGGAACAAATACCTGCCTCATGATGATTTAATATATGTATTAATGCTGGATGGATCAATAATTCCTGTTGTATTACTATGATTTTATCACATCATCTACAGTGAAGCTGAAGAACGGTTCAACACATCTGCAGAGGGAAGACATGCAGCTGAAGACGTTTGTGTATTTATAACGTAGGTTTCCTCTTTTAGAAACATCATCCAGCAGCTGGAATAACTGACACAGCTGGACAGGAACTGTTTTACAGTGTCAGTGTGATTGTCAGTGAAATATCTTTCTCTGTAGTTCAGAGCAGCTGAGGGACTCTGCAGATACTGTCGTCAGGTCGGCTTGTTAGGTTTAGGAGAACATGGTGGTCTGGGTTAAAACCTGAGTGACTAATGTTGTGTACATGAAGTTTTCATGCTGGATGAAAGTGATGCTTGTGCAGCCTGACCTCCTCCACAGACTCTGCACTCCTTCTCCTCACTGTAATAATCACTGCTGCTGTTGCAGCATCATGACAGACCAACTTTCATTTTTAACCAATACGTTTTTTTCTGATGAGGGCAAATTTAGACAACTAACACAAATAATTAGATAAACTTTAATTCACCAGAAATCCAGCCAACTTAAACTCATACTGATAACTTAACTTAAAACTTAAGTTAAAATTCCTTAAAGGAACAGTTCACCCCAAAATGAATATTCAGTCATTATCTTCTCTCCTCACGCAGATGGAAGTCAGGTGAAGTTTCACAGCCTCTAAAGAAGATAGGGATGTGTTTTACAACTTTAAAATATCACCTAAAAGAAAAGTCTGCATACAGCTCGTCCAGCGTCATCCGAGAGTCTCGAAGCCCAGACACCCCAAAATGATCTGCGAAGATCATTTACAGCCTTGACGTGCGGTCGAGTTCATGCACCTCCAGACCGCGAGCTCGCTAACACGTTTAGCTGAGAGCTGCAGATTCTGTCTCGTGTGAAACAGCATTTTTTCCAAATCAGTTTGGGTTGTCTGGGCTTCCGTAGACTTGGATGATGCTGGACAAGTTGTATGAATGTTATCTTCAGTGTTAAAAACAAGTCCGATGGAAAGTTTCCTTTAACTGATGATCTATCACTCACAACTGGATCATTTGTTAATGGTGAGCAACAGGTGATGCATCCTGCATTAATCATTGGTTATCAATCAGCTCAGCTTTATTATGTAATGACTAACTTTATAATAAAGTGTTAATAATACAAACAAATATGTAATTATGTCAATCAGCTTTATTCTCTATATTATGATTAGGATATGATTACCTGTAATCATGTGATGGAGCTATTCTCTGTTCAGACTGTGTGTAATATTAAGCAAAAGCTAAACTTCCTTTAAGTGGATACACTATAACTGCTGTTCATGAAGAGGATATTATCAAAAAGTGTATGATTCACGCTAATTCAATCAATAGCAGGCTGAAGTCAGAAAGAATCAACAGCACTGGATCAATAATCTCATCTGGTGTAGCAGCAACACGGTGACTCATCGTCCAGAGCTGCTGAACACGTCTGAGAGCAGCATTAATCATTCCCACCACAGAGGTAGAGCAAAGCCTTCTGGTAGTCTCCAGTCGTGTCCTCCTGCACAAACACACAGCGTAGTTTCATCAGTCATAAACATTCAAGAGTTAGTTTGGTTTTAGTAGAAGAACTGAGTCAGTTTCCTCTCATTTCTTTCTCTGTATTGATTTCAAAACACCAGATTTCTTCCAGGGACGCTGGTGTGCTGCTCGTCAAGCATGTGAGCGGGTGAAGCTCCAGGTGGTTAGATGTCCTGCTGCTCCTCCTCCTGCTGCTCCTCCTCCTCCTCCTCCTCCTCCTGCTGCTCCTCCTGCTGCTCCTCCTCCTCCTCCTCCTCCTCCTCCTGCTCCTCCTCCTCCTCCTCCTCCTCCTCCTCCCCACATGTTGACTAACCTTGAACAGGACTGAACCCCAAACTGCTCATATTGTCACCGTTGCAGAGTGTTCAGGCTTGTTACTATCACCACCCGTGTTCTCATCAGCCTCGTCACTAACACGGCGAAATCACAGCAGGAAAAGCAGCGTTGGACGTTATAACAGTACTGATGGCTCGGACACATTTCCAGCAGCCAGCAAGCCCTGACTGTGCCACACAGGTGAGGGACAGGTGAAACCTTCAGCTGTGAGACGCTCTATGAGCACGAAGCGTCATCAATACTGATATAAAATGTGACGGTGGAGAAATACCGCCATGAAATATAAATACTGCTGAAAAATGGAGCAATTTGAGATAATGCTAGCTATAATCAAATATAAATGAACTCTGTAAGAAAATATATATTGGTTCATTTACACATTTCACTGCATTTCCTCAAAGGTTATTTCATAATGACTTATTTATCTATTCAATATCGGCCATGTGGGGTTTTACTGGAGGGAGGCAATAACTCTGCTGAACATCTGGCCCCAGGAGAATACATTCATTCACTTCGACTGGTGAAAAGAAGGGGAGCCGTCTCATCAGGCTGAACAAGGTATTTCAAGTAAATCACTAATCTGCACTCCATCAGTGCGGCGACATGAATGGAGTATCAGCAGCACGACCACAGAACACCCAGCTGGCGCTCTGACGCAGGCAGAGGAGCAGACGAGTGTGTGGAGAACATCAGAGAACCATGCTGAGGCTACTGGTGCCTGTCATAGAGAAGCACGCTGAGCGCTGAGCGTACCTGGATGGTGCTGTACAGAGACGCTCCATACATCTTCTTGAAGCTGGCTCTGATGTCCAACATGTCCACCTCGCTCCTCGACACCATGATCCTCATCAGGGTGTTGTCATCAGTTCCAGCGCGCTGAGGAACAGATTGAACAGCTGGAGTTTATGCAGGCGGAGACTTTATATTCCCAACAGTAACATAACATAACAACATGAAATGCTGCCCCCTGTTTGTTTGGAGTATGACTTCTTACATATTGCACCTTTAAACAAACACAAAGTGACAACAACACACGTGTTTCTGTATGAAGGGCGGTGCAGCGGGACACTTACCCTCATAGACTTATAGAGACACTCAGCAAAGAAACCTGGAACACTCTTGACACATTTCACTGTGGAGAGAAAACGTCAGACGCTCTGAGTCAAACGGATCTTTTGTCACGTTAATCTACATTGATTTCTCCTGTCAAGTGTTATCTCCTGCTGTACTTCATCCTAACATGCATGTCAGAGGGAAACCCAGAGGGAGCTTAAGTATGACCCTGATGAATCACAGGTCTTACCAACAGCCAGCAGAAGGTTCTCCAGATTCCCGGTGGTCTCTCCTTCAAGACTGTCCTCGATATCAGAGCCAGAGAGCTTCTTGTAGGCGTCAAACACTGCAGAGGACCACCACATTATACATTTTATTATTTACTGTTACCAGACTTAACTCGAACATAAACATTCAATTAAACACATGTGTCTATTTCAGACTTAAACTGTTCCACTATAGTTAAAACAATCTTTATTAGGTTTCCAGGGAACAGGACATCACAGTAAACAGATATCGCTGCCATTTTCCTGAAACACCCCAAAGTCCAGTAAGAGACGGTCCGCACCAGCAGGGTTCTCTGATCCGACACGCTGAAACTCACACGGAGGATTCTCTGACAGGCGACTTGTAGTCGGGAGAGAACTTCCTGCTGTGGTTTAATCAAGCTGAGTCGCTTAATGAAAGTATGATGTGACTTTGACATCCCAGTTTATCATCAGCCCAACAAAGCAGTTTTATCATTTTTCAGCCTTGATAAGTTTTACGTGTTTAAAAAGGTAATAATGGCCTTTTAAAGAGGTCATACCATGATCCCCCTCAGGTTCATACTTTTATTAGTGGGCCGCAGTAGAACAGGTTTTCATACTGTAATTTAAAACAACATATTGTTGCATTGGGCAGCATCTCTTCTTCTCACACTGGTTCATGAACACGATGTAGCTGCACAGTGAGACATCTCGCCTCTGTTCAATCTTTGGTGAGAGTCACACATGTGCATCACTGAACAGGCAGGATGTGGCCAATCAGAGGCAGAGCAGGGAAGGTCATGCTGAGCAAGGTAGTGTGATCTAAAATAACGCAGCTGCAGCAGTACCAGCCATGTGTCTGCTGACTGACTGCAGTTTATATATATCTTATCATAGATATATAAAATTACAATATGACCCCTTTAAGTCTGCTTATTAAAAGTGTAGGCTGGGACTCTGCTCAGTTAATATGATCGATTAAAAAACACATTCATTTAGTTAAACTAACCTAAACTAAAAAGCATGTGTTAACAAGGCATTCGCTAGCTGAAAACATAATTAACTGGTCTTAAGTACATAGTTAAATGTAAACAAAGTGTTAATAAGGTATGTTTTAATGTTACTAAATCAACAGAAAGCTTAGTAAAGGTTGAGTGTTTACATAATAAATGATAAAAGTTAGAGAGAAGAAACTTCTGAGACTTGTATTAATGTTCTCAAACATCTATAAACTCTTAACAAGCTTCTTAATTTCATTGTCTTATTTCTTAATGTTTTATAATCCAACTAAACTTTATGATGCTATTATTCTCTTTTATATAATTGTACTGACACATGATAATACTGAAAAGCATTTTATAAAGACTTTTAAGGCCTAATTACCTTTTGACTAAAGATAAAATAGACTCTACCTTTTTACATTTTCAGTGTTGTTTAGTTTATTGTCTCCTTCTCTGCGTTGTTATTTGCTTGAATCTATTTAATGTAACGCTGAATGTAAAGCACTTTTGTCTGTAAATTAATTATATGAATAAAATGCATAATTGTTCTCATATTCTGGTCCATAAACATAAACATAGAGGTAAGAGGTCAGGAAAGATTTATAGAAACGCTGTTCAGCAGCCTGTTTAAGACCTGCAGCAGATCCTCTGACAGCTTCTTCTTCTTCTCCACGTTCTCCTTCATCTCACCTGCTTCATCTCACCTGCTTCATCTCACCTGTTCTCTGCTGCTCGACTCCATCCACATGTTTCAGAGTGTGTTCAGGTGAGAGTCTGACTGATTAACCGATCCAGCCTGACCTTTCTTTGCTGTGAGTAATTTTTGCCGTCGGGACGCTGTTGAGCTGCTGCTTGTTGTTCATCACACCTTAATAAACTCTACAGACCGTCTCTCAGCTTCATGTCGACCTCTGTGGACACGATCAGCCTCATTTCCTCTGAAGATATTAGCCGCTTAGTTAGTTGATTCAGTGATGCTGCTTGATCATAAACACTTATCTGAACAGTAACGGGCCTTTACAAATGCTGTCTGGATTGTTTAAGTGAAATAACAGTGAACAAGAAGAGCAGATAGTGAAGGTGTGCTGTTTTCAAACTGTGACGTCGTCTCTGATAAATTCTACATACACACATAAGAACAAACACGTTCTCTCAGACTCACCCTCCCTGAGGTGCTCGACGCTCCTGTTGCCCAGGATTCTGATGATCTTCTCCTCATCTGTGCCCACCTTGCCCTCACCAGCCGCATACAAATCCTGAGGCAGAGGCAGGTACACACTTGTAAACTGGAGCTCACACACACACACACACACACACACACACACACACACACACACACACACACACACACAGCAGCCTTCTGTAGACATGATTGATGTGAACACACAGAATGAGCAGCGACGGCGGCGGCGGCACTGATGTGAGAGCGTGAACTCGCCAAAACAACACGGGAAACTTTTGTTTTGCTCAATTTGTCTTTAGTACAAGAGAGAAGTTCTGCATTCATGATCTTTTGTGGTATATTTATTTCATCTTATGCTCAGACACACAAAACATTCAAATAAAGAAACAATAATCCAAATTAAAAAATCAATAATTATTCATGTTTTATGGGAAACAATTTGTTCCTTTCCCGGAGGTTTAAATCCTGTAATTAATTTTTCATGTTGGCGATTCTTCAGCCTCGACCTTTAGCTTTATTACCCTTCTGAGAGCAGCCACACAAATAAGATCATAAATCTAATGTGTTGACATTTGAAAGAAGAAACAATCTGATCCGAGCCACAGCGTCGTCTTCCTGCAGTGTAGGTTCTGTTTCAGGTTCTGCATTTGACTTGACCAGCGCTGGACGTCACACTGGAGCAGCGGCGCCTCAGACACAAACACTTCACCTCTAAGTGCATTTACAGCCAACACCAAACCAGAGTCAATGCAACAGCAGTTATTGTCTCAATGTTTTTTAAACCGTTTTAAACCTGGAGGTCCAGTTCAGACTATGATTGACTGCTGTACTGCACAGAAGGAAGCCGGTGCTGTTCTCTCACCGCACCAGATGTTTCTGCACCTCAACTTGTCTCGTGCAAACCTTCAGTACCGTTCAGTGTGAAGTAGCACTGCTGCTGAGAGCTGCTGGTTCTGATTCATTTGGTATTGGAGAATTAGCGCAAGGTAAGATAACACTTACATGTCTATTCATCAAATACAAAGCTACACCCAGCAGCTGTTAAGCTTAGCTTAGCTTAGCTTAGCTTAGCTTAGCACAAAGACTGAAAGCAGAGGGAAGCATACTAACTTATTTCAAAAGCACATTTGCTGTATTTACTCTCATGTGTTTGCTTTCTTACCTTGGCGTCTTTCTCGATCTTTTCCTCATCTACTCCCTCCTCTCTGCTCCCCTTTACAGACAGACAGGAGGACAGACAGGAGGACAGACAGGAGGACAGACAGGAGGACGGGTTAACAAACAGAAAGAAAAAGTAGGTCGTGTGGATGGAAACACAGTGAGCTCAGACTGCATCTCTGTACCCAGCTAACCCCTGAAGAGTGTCCCAGATTACATTTCTGTCAGTAAACCAAAACACATTAGAGGAACCTGCTGTAGTGTATTCTGCTCTCATCACCTTCCCTGCCGTTCTCCAACCCACACCTAAACCTCTCATGACTTTGTAATGGCCTCACCAGACTCTCATTATCAGGAAAGGAAACATGAGTCTCTGTGGCAGCAGCCCCCCTTCGTCTACCTGCAGCAGGATCACCAGTAGTTTCTGATAGTGCCCCGAGGTGTCACCGCAGATATCTTTCTCCAGCTTGCTGCTGAACTCTGGAAGAAAGAGGAGAAGAGGGGCAGAAGATTGTTTACACTTCCTGCTCACAGAAGTCATGATGGCTGCAATCGACCCCAGCGGAGCGTCCTGCGCTCTGCAGAGGATCTCCGGCAGCAGCGATGTGATTAGTGGGCTAAAGGACAGCGTGGCCTTCTCTTTGTCCAGATCAGATAAACTGGCCTCTTTTCCTTCAGCTGTCAGTCCCTCCACTGATAGATAGTTTCCATTGTGGTTTGTTACAATTTAGAGATGGTTTGTGGAGACACGTTTGAGTGAGACAAGAGTGAAGAGAGGTGATGGAGATGCCTTTTACTGTAAACAGACATTCTGCAGCAGAGAAAGACGTCCTCTACATCTTCTACTCGCTGCAGAGACACTACATACCAGAAATCTACATGAGATAACAAAGAAATGTATTTCCAAACTTTAATAAAGCTTAGTCTTTACATTCAGCGTGTTTTTTTTTCAATCCTATGACATTATTTTACAGCTGGGAATGAGACTCCTCTTTTCTAACACATAGGACCTTTAAAGACACCGTCACAAACACAAACGGGTCTAAAATCTGTGATTCCAATGTTTCTGGCAGTAACTGAATATTTGTTATCAATCTCCGAATGCAACATAACCTGGAGGACAGTTAAGGTGGAACTTCTGTCTTCAAGCAACAACTATCCACACGAGATCTCACGTGACTTTTCTGGCTTTTGATTTTAGTATTGTTTCTTATATGAGGCCCCATTTTCAGCTTCAAGGTCAATATTGTTTTTCACTAATGACAAAACAACAAATTATCAGTGCATTTATATGGAACTAAGCTTTAGGAGCGTTCCACCTTAACTGTCCTCCAGGTTACGTCTCATTCTGAGATGGACACTTCTCCACTGGCAGGACGGCGGTGAGCAGAACAAACTACTGCTAAAGAGCTGTTCAAAAACTTTTTTAGTAAACTTTGTGAACACAAACAATGTTGTCAAGGCTGGTGTTCATGTGTAGAGACCCTGGTGATGCTACCAGCAGAGTTTCACGTTGTGTCGAGACTTCTTACTGTTTTAGTTTGAGTTTGATGTGGAAACGAAACTACGGTAAATCTTAAAAGTGCCTCTTTTGTCGTAATCATGCTTTTACATGAAGGTTTAAATCATTTAGTTACAATTGAATCGGCTCATCACTTTGTCCTGACTGCAGACAAACGCAGCCTTTTTTGATATCATGATGATATCATATCATATTCCTATTACTGTTTGACAGAAGTAACTAATCTGTCCATAACAAAGTCAACTGAAAGCTGCTGGCACATTAACTCATCACAGCATTCCCAACTAGACATTCAGCAAGTAACTAAAAAGTTACTTTTCATAATTCCTCTTTTGAAAAAGATCAGCAAATAATTCAGCTACTATTAAATGAGGTAACTAGTAACTGTAACTAACTACTGCTTGTCATTCAGCAGTACAACAGTATTTGTGCACCTGTAAGAGTTTAAACTGCTGGATGACAGTGAAAACTTAAATCTGTACTCAGCCTTGTTTCAGGGAGGGTTAGGGTCACCAGCACTCAGTGACTCACCTTTCTTGTACACTTTGATGATGTCTTTAATCTCCTCTCCAGTCCTGGAGGCCAGAATTTCAATCAGCACGTCGTCATCAGTCCCGGCTCCCTGGGAACCGAACACAAGATGTGGATGAGACAACATGGATTTATGTGTTCTTGTGGCAATCACAATCAATAATAGTGATTAAAAAACACAAGAGCTCAAAATTGTTTAAGAGAAAAGGCTGAGTGAAATGGTTGGAGTGTAATTTGTCAGCACAGTGTGCTAAAGAGGTCTGAAACGAGAGGATGAAGACACTCAGTTTACCGAAGAGAACGAGCTTTGAGGCTCAGCCACACTTTAATTCTCTTCGCTTCACCGTAATTAACCTTTCAGTAACAAACGTCTCGACACTCCAAACAAACGGAGCCGGAGGTGTGACGGGGATGCTGCGGCCAGGTCCTAAGTGTTTCGCCTTCACTTTGATGAACATTTCATTCGCACTGGTAATACAAATGTGAATGTTACTAAAGAATAATAAGTTAGAAGAGTAACCAGGAGGGCTGAAGTTATTATCTCAGGCAAACCTCATCAAACTTCAGAGTGACATAAAAAGCAGCAAGGCGAGTGTGTGATGCTTTAAAGAGTCACAACAGCTGAAACACGTCGCTGTGATAAAGACAGTTAGATGTTAGCGACAGTATAAGTGGAGCGCATTCAGATCAGATGTTACACTTTGGTGTGAAAGAGAAAGATATGACAAGAAGTAAAACAGATACAAACGGCTCTGTTACCTCCAGGTGTTACAACCTGCACCCACAACCAGAGATAAGATTGTATCTGTGGAGCAGCTCTAATGAAAAACAGCCTCCACCTCTGTCCTTAGATCATATATCTCATATAAATGTCTACCTGACTGAGGCTGCAGCACCCACACACCTGTGCTGTGGGCTGTCAGTGAGCATGAAGATGCTACATGCTAATTAAGTTTAAGGTTTCAGGGCTCATTTAATTGTCATTTTACAACATAGAGCTGCACAACAGAATGCGTCTCGTAGTAACTTAATGCATCACCAGAAAAAAGACTGTACTGATGGTGAAGTGATGAGGCTGAGCGTCACAGCCGGAGGAGAGATGCTCTGAGGCTGGGATGTGAACCCATGACTCACTCAGTCTGTCAGCTTACTAAACACACAGTGCAGCTTTTTTTTTTAATGGCAGAAGCTGTGAGAAGAAGATTCGACCCGGAACAATCAGTCAATCTTACGTTAATGCAACAGTGGCACAAAAAAAACCAGCATCAAACTGACTTTTGTTCATCAGGCTAATCAGTTTGCATCCTTGCTTTTGTTCTCAGTTTTCAACAATGACATTCATCCTTTTCACAAAGCTTGTCACACACCTGTTTCTGTAAGATGGACTGCTTGTTGATTGAGAAGAAAAACACTTTCATCTTCCCAAAATGAGAAAGTCTTGAAACGATAAACTCCCTCAGACTCTGCAGTACCACGAATGTCCACTGGGCAGAACTGGACGTTTGGTCATTATAGTAGATTCAAGGATGATGAAGACAAAATAAAGTCTTCAAAAGAGGCACTTTGAAGATAAATCTGTATATTGATTATTTGTCCAATATCAAATTAATCTGCAACTATTTTGAGGATCAAGTTGACCTGATGTGAATTTTTTCCGTTTTCTTTGGACGAGACATTTGAAGATGTTATTTTGGACTTAGGGACAGACTGATCAGCGTTTTCACCATTTTCTGACACTTAACAGACAAAATAAGTAATTAATGTATATCAATCTAGAGGTAAAATGATGTGTATCTGCAGCCCTGGTGCTCAGCAGAGCCACAGAGCTGGATGATAACTCTCTGTGAACCTTTTAACAATATCTGCAGCCATTTATTGCTGATATGAAATGATACGTGGAGGTTTAGTTCTCTTACAGCCCCATGAACCCCATAAATATGCATTAGCTTTTCTCTGCTGTCTACTTTCAACCTAGCATTAATAACATTGTTCTCTATAGACAATATGAAGGCAATGCATGTCCATTCATTAGCCAAATGCCAAATATAGACATCCATCTATAATATTTACACTTTTAAATGTTATGTACAGAATGAAGATTTACTGGATGGCTATAAACCATTCAGTTCAATTTAAATTGAAATCAGGCTGAAAAAATCCTCGTCAGACGCTTTAAGTCACAGGTGAAACTGAGTAACACTTACACGGGCTGATGCCGGGCTCTGTTATTGTGCATGCTGGTTTATTGGCATGGCTTAAAAAGATAGAAGCCTTCATCACAGTAAGTGGTTCACACATGTGGTTTTACTGCTGCGATAAGTCTAAACGAGTGCCATGAGAAAGGTCTGATGCTCATGTGCTTCTCCATCATGTTGGAGCACAGATGCAAAAATACAACCAAAAAAAATTAAATGTATTGTCTGAGGGTTTCAACTCATGTGCATGCAAAAGACTCGCAATCTGGATTAAGTGGAGTCTCTGAGTTGACTTCCACCCGTTACCTTGAGAGCCTTGTGCAGTTGGGAAGCATCATAGGAGACAGCCGGGGTCATCAGGGCCACAATCAGACTCTCGAACAGCCCGCCGAGCTCCGACTTCAACGCGCTGACCAAGTCCTGGTGATTAATAAATGGAGGATGACAAAACAGGAATGATTGTGTTTGTAAGGAACTTATCTTTGCATACATCCTGTAACATGGAGGAAACTGCATAAGTGAAATGTCTCTTTGGCATTTACTCCAGTGATAGTCTTTAAATGCATGAACAATATTAGATACCAACAATATGACAAAACTGACCCTAACTAACCCTAACCCTAATTATAATGAGTCAGAGGCCACTCAGACCTGTCTGTTAGAGAAGCTAACACTGATGTTAGCCTGCTGAAACAACCAGAGAAACAACTGATGTTAGCCCGCTGAAGAAGTTAACACTGATGTTAGCCTGCTAAAACAACCAGAGAAACCACTGATGTTAGCCAATGAAGAAGCTAACACTGATGCTAGCCTGCTAAAACAACCAGAGAAACCACTGATGTTAGCCAATGAAGAAGCTAACACTGATGTTAGCCCACTGAAGAAGCTAACACTGATGTTAGCCTGCTGAAACAACCAGAGAAACAACTGATGTTAGCCCGCTGAAGAAGTTAACACTGATGTTAGCCTGCTAAAACAACCAGAGAAACAACTGATGTTAGCCCGCTGAAGAAGTTAACACTGATGTTAGCCTGCTAAAACAACCAGAGAAACAACTGATGTTAGCCCGCTGAAGAAGTTAACACTGATGTTAGCCTGCTAAAACAACCGGAGAAACCACTGATGTTAGCCAATGAAGAAGCTAACACTGATGTTAGCCTGCTAAAACAACCAGAGAAACAACTGATGTTAGCCCGCTGAAGAAGCTAACACTGATGTTAGCCTGCTAAAACAACCAGAGAAACAACTGATGTTAGCCCGCTGAAGAAGCTAACACTGATGTTAGCCTGCTAAAACAACCGGAGAAACCACTGATGTTAGCCAATGAAGAAGCTAACACTGATGTTAGCCTGCTGAAACAACCAGAGAAACCACTGATGTTAGCCAATGAAGAAGCTAACACTGATGTTAGCCTGCTGAAGATGTTAACACTAGCCTTAGCCTCATTAAAGCTAAAATTGAATGTATTTTTTTAGCCATTGTAGCAAGCTAGGTAGCGTAAGTGAAGTGAAACAGCTGTTGTCATGGATACGGGCAGCATCAACACAGCCACACCTGACAGAATGAGCAGCTGCCATTTTGTTTGAACCTTTTTCTTCTTCTCTTGGCGGATTGTAACAACATAACTCCACCTCTCTTACAGCGTAGAGAATGTGGCACACTGTAGTTTCACCTCACTGTAAAGTCTACCCATGATGCTGTGTGTCTGAAAGTAAATAGTGCAATCTGTGTTTCATGGTACCCTCTTCGTTTCTGGTCATCCTTCCACCCTCTCTGCCTCGTCTCCATCTCTTTCTTCTTGATCACTGCTTCCCTTCACGTCTTCCCAATCGAGCTGCCACTGTTATTTCCTTGCGGCGCTGTTTTTGCTAGTTTAGCAGCACACTCACTCATCACCCTCATGTGCTGCCACAGACCTGCACATCTATAACGTCTAAAAAAAGCAGTGGTAGAGTTCATTTAATCTTTGACAGCTCTTTGTAGGCCGTAAACATTCAGGAACAGCATTTTAACCACCATCCTGTCTGCTCTGACCTCAACCACTGGAACCAGGTAATTGCTGCCACATACAGATAACAGTTGGGATCATTACACATTTACCTGGAGAAAGGAAAATATATCTAGTTTAACTACCAGCGAATCAAAAATACGCACGACTCGTAGATAGCTTCATTGTTATTGATTTGTGTGCGCAGTGAATCACCTGTATTGACACTGCAGGGAACACAACCTGGATATCAGAGCTGAAGGAGCGAGTGTGCAGCGGCGCTCTGATGTGAGAATCTGACAAACTGAACACCTGAAGCCATTCTGCTTTTCTTAGCTGGTACTCTTCTGTAGGCACACAAGTCATTTCTTTAACAGCTCAATATCTGAGTCCTCTCGCAGAACGCATCTGTCTCCACACATAATAATCTGTTTCCCCTCTCAGATCTGTTAGAAGCCAGCGAATCATATTCCCATAAACTGTCTGTCAAAAGATGCATCACAGAGCAGAAATGAGTTATAAGAAATAAGAGCACGCTCTCTTAGATACATTACTACTACACTGTTAAGATATCAGTATTTCCAGTCCTCATTTTAGATGTTATTGCATCTGAGTGGTTTAAGGCTCTTCAACCATTTCACCCATTACATTTAAAGGTGCACTGAAACAGTGACAAAGGAAATCGCCTCCTTTGTCGGCTCATTTCGATGAAACACTGTAATTTTCTGAGATATTCTGGAAGCTACTTGCTGTACCTCTGAACCTTTTTCCTCCCAAGCTGCCTCGTCTACTTCTACAGCAGGCAGCGTTTCATTTTCCCAGAATGATTTTCAATAACCTGAGTAGAAGGCAAATTAACTTGCTGCTTTCAATCCACAGGTGGTCCTGAAGTAACGTGACAGTGTGATAGAACAGTAAGAGCAGCAGAGCATAAGATGACCCGGGCCTCGTGTACCTAATTGAACAGCACTCTGGTCCGTGGAGACCGGAGGATATCGTTCTCCCCGCAGCTTCGGCGATTCATTTTCCCCTGACTGTCGACCTGCTGCCAGATCATTAATGACAGAATGCTGTCGACGGCTGAATGTGCAGCGGAGGCTCAGAGACGCTGAAGAAGTACAGCGTGTGAATTATACCTCATTACACGCAAAACTGCTGCTTGAGTGGAGGAAAAGAATATTAATAGTAAAAGTATAAAAAGTAAAAGTACTTGCATGTAAAATATCATGTAGTTTAGTGTTAAACTGCTCAGTGAACTACATCAGCAACACATCAGCAGCACCAACATGGACACAACTCAGCTCAGAAAAGGTACTGAAAAATATAAAAATCACAATAAATCTGCTCATGTTGTCAACTGCAGTGAAGTGAGAGGAGAGTTGGTTCTGGTTCAGTTCTGTGAGCTGCTGATTTACAGGAGCAGCTCTACAATATTTGAGTTAGGTTGTTTTGGTGAACGTTCAGCCATGGTGGTGCACTGGAAGGCAGAGCCTGAAGTGAAGGATATAACACAGGAACTATGGAAAGAATCGCCACCGGCCTCCATGTTGCTTTCTGTTATCACTCTGCAGAGTGTGAAGAATCTGAGCGTCATGTCAATGAGCCCTGAACACTTTGCTTTCAGTGCAATAGTTACATGTGTGTTAGTCTTAAGTGTGTGTACACTTATATGGTGATTTTCTTCATGTATGTAGATGTGTTAGTAAGTGTTCATGAGTATCAGGAGCACGTACAGACTGTAGGAGGATATGTGTCGACATGAGAGCGAGTGAAGTTCTGTTTGTCTTTTTCTGCTCATGAATAGATGTAATGAACTGTTTTGTTGAATAGCAGAAATAAATGTATTTTTGCTTCAATGTTATTCTGCCCTTGAATTGAATTCCAATCTAAAACAGTCGTCATCACTCATCATTATACATAAAGATTTCACTCTTCAGTAGGAATGAACGAGTTCTGGGCTGACTGCCACAGACGGACTAACACAGTGCTGTTAATCAACAGGAGATATTCACAGCAACTCAAATATAAAGTAATCTGTTCAGACAAAGAAAATAAAGGAATGGTAGGGGAAGCTGACTCAGAGCTCTTATTCAGAAACCTCTGAGTCTTTATTGAGTGTCATCGGGACACAGAGGTTAACGTCACCTGGAACGTCCATCTTTTTCACTGCCGCCTGTCGTCGGCTCATCTTACCTTTCCATAGGCCTTTTTATACGCTGCCTTAATTTGCTGGCGCTGACCGTTGCTGCGAGCTGTCAGGAGCATGAGGATGGCGTCTTCATCCGTACCTGCATTAAATGACATTAAATGACAACAGGCAGTGAGCTGCATCTCCACACATTCATACATGAAGAGCTGTTTACACCCGTCTCTTTCACAAAACCTCATTGAGAATAATTGAAAGCTTGGAATAAACTCCCAAATGAACAGCCGTCCCCATAAAGCAGGAAATCGTCCTTTCATAGCATGACGATCAATAGCTCCTAAAGTCCCCAGCACTGCAGAGGAGAAGGCTCAGATAGACAAACAGTCTGAAGGGCAGCATGTGATATCTCCTCTGAGGGACCCAGATGTTAATTATGGCACAAAGCTCTGCTGATCAGTGTGACAGCTCCGACTGCACACACAGATGTACTGAGGTCAGTACTGGTCCTCTCACGTTTTTATAGATCTGCATGAAATCACCATGTTATTGTGAGAAACTGGCACGAAGTAAGAGTAGGAGATAAAAGGAAGAAAAGGTGTTAATAGTCAGCAAGGTTCTATTTAGCAGGAGAGGTACTGGTGTTGATTGTCACACCATGAATTCCTGCAGTAGGCTACACCTTTAATTTGGTGATTGTCATGGGACTCATTGATTTACTCTAATGACTGCAGAAGGCTGTTTCGATTGCAGTTTCCCATCATGTGTAGAACAAAATGGGGTCGAAGGTCAAACTATTGACCAAACAGCTTTCAAACAGAGACATAAATCACTTGAAACAAGTTCTTCACATTGTAAAAGTCTTTAAATTGCTATTTTTTCACAAATGCTGATGAGGTGATCAGATTTCTGACATTGTTTTGTAGCTTGTGTTCTTAGTGAAATGTTTACACTGATCACAATCAACAGAGTGAATGTTTCTGCAAAACCACAGATATGTTGAAACTTCTTTATGTTGATTTTTTTTCGTTGTGACGATGCTGCTCCAATGATCTGAGTTGGTTTCAGAGTTAGTGTCCTGAGTCTGGAGATGTCCGCCTGCTGTCTGCGCCTCCACACATCAACATGTAACGTGATTGTGATCTGATATTGTTATTGTTGTTATTATATTGATATTGAAATGTAAATATAGTTTGTAGTCTAAGATGTGTACAAATGTTAAGTTGGTGGTTTGCAGATCGATGCTGCCAACATTTCATCCTGCTGACTGGGCTCTGACGGCTCTTTGTAGGCCTTGTAGGACAGAAGTTGGGCCTGAAACATCAGGTCCACACAGCAGTGAGCTGCAGCATGACAGGAGGGAGAAGCTGAGGGAAGGAAGAGGATGTTTAACTGGTAAATTAGAAAAGGGGACTGTTGGTGTTGTTTGCAGTCCAGGAAAATATCAATGGGCCTTTCAGTCATAAACTAAACTTTAAATTATTCATGCGTGACGAATTCCACGATTCTTTTTGTTAACACTGCAACTGTCACTCCTGATAACAATATTTTCATTTGCTGCTGAATTGCAAAGCTCTTTGGAAAGTGTGCGTCATCGTGCGCTCTCTGGATCAGAGACTGATCCTTCAGACGTCTTGTGATGGTTACAGCCACACGTGATGAACTCGTGGTGCGGACACTTTAAAGAGCCACAACTGTACATAACAGCAGCTGTTGAAATACAATCTGTTCAACTGCAATGGTCACTGACAGGTTGGATCAGTGGTGGAGAGAGGACCAGTCTCCACAAATGACGGGATGTTTGAGGGCATTTTATGTCTGTTTATGGGTAACTGAGGGAGTTCCACATGAGACTCTGCACATCTGGCCCGTAGCGCTTTATAAATAGTATAGAAGTCTCTATGTTTGATGCTCATTACTGTGGTTTTGTAGAAACAACTTGAATACTGTGACATGTGTCTGGTTCTTGTTCTATGAAGTTTAAACTTGGTGACACTCTTTTCTGCTTCATCCCTAATGAGAACAGTGAGTAGTTGTTAAGAGCAGAACATGATATCTGGTTCATTAGTGTGTTTCACTGTTACATTAGTTTTAGAGAGCAGCAAAACAAACATGAAATCACACCACACTCAAACCTCAACAAAAGCAGGACTTCATTAAAGAGACAGCTGTTCTGACTGTATTGAGAGAAACTAGATGAGAACAGCTTCAGTACCAGGCAGAGATGTGGACTTGAGTTTCACTTCTTGATGAGCTGATTGAAGATAAATGACTTGAGATGGACCAGAGACGTGACCACCTGAATGTCTTCAATTATATTATTACTTGGTGTCGACAGTCAGTATTTCACTGATTGGAAGTGACAGGTGGGGATATTTTTTTGATTGAGAGGAAATGAAGAAGTTATTTTATTTGTTACATGTATTTTAGTGTGGATCAGTAATGACAGTACAAATTCACCTGTTGACCCTCAGAACATGAGATACAACACAGCAGACCACAGAAGTAGAACATGCAGAGTGTGAGTAGACTGACCGATTCCCTTCATGGCTTTGTGGAGGATTTCAGCATCATGTTTGGCATTAAAGTTGACAAAAGGTCTGACGCTGCCTCTGTACGCCTGCAGACGGAGAGACACGGAGGATGTTTTATACATCTAGAGGACGTTTTCTCCGAGTGTCTCTGTAGACTTGATATAGTCGTGTGCTTCTATGTGCATTTATGCACGTGTGTCTGTCTTGATTCTGAGTTGTCATACATCCTTCTGTGTTTATGCCATACAATTAAAGTAACACATATTTATTATATTGGAATTTATACAATGCAGTGTTTGTTTTCTAACTGCTGGATTACATAGTGTGCAAGATAATTACCAGACTGAAAGCAGTGAATGAGAGAAAAAGTGAGTAAGAGTTTAACCAACATGAAAACTGTGAAAATAAACAACTGACCCTCATGATTTAAGATCCCAAACTGATCCGAACAGAGGTTCCATTCACCCTCAATATGAGGTTGGAAAAATGCTTCTAGCTCAGTGAAGATTTTCTTCAGGGGCTTTTGGTGACTTGGACTACGAGGACGAGCTGTACGGGGACATCTTATCTTGTTCTCAAACGTCTACTTCCATTGTTAAGGAGAATGCTGCAATGCTGTTTTGCTGTAAAGCTCCAGAAAGGTTTTGTGGGGGTAAGTATCTGATGACTGGATTTTTATTTTGGGTGAACTGATCCTTTAAATTTTAATGCGTTGAGAGTTTTGGTGCTCCTCGCTGGTCCAAATGGAGTTTCAATGCTTCCCCAACCTAACAACCCTAACATAAAACCTCCACAGAAACACTGAGACTGAAACCAGAAATAGTTCTGAATAAAACACTCCGACCCATAAAAGAAATACTGTCACCAGCCAACAGAACCTGTGGTAAAACACTGTCTATCCAAAGTCTGACGGCCGGTTCTGACTGAAATACTGCTGCTGCTGCTTTGTGTTGTGCAGGTTATTTTAAAAGTGTCCTGTCTCACGTCATTTGAAACAAAGCAATAAAACATTAGCCTCAGCTGCAGCCTTGAACCAAACTCTGTGCAGGAGGGAAAGAATATTAGCTTTTCCTCGTCTCACTGAAGGTTTCTGTTCATCATTTCTGTTGTTGTTCATCTGTTTTCACACACAGAAGCTTTTTTATATTCCTTCTCGAGAGCACAACCTCTGCCTATAAGTGCCGCCCTCATACGACACTGCCAGGGCCCCAATAAATATATTATATATAATATTTAGTGTTCCTCTTCTACAAGGACATCACCAATAAAATGTTACCATGTTACATTTCTGCAAACCATGAATACATTAAAATGTGTATGTGTCACATGAACTACTCAACATTTCTACTGTGCAGTCATATTGAGTTGAGCTGACTGATTTGGGGCGACGGAGGAGATGGTGGTGTTACAGCCGTCTGAGACGGTTTATGGCTGGAGACAAAAACAAAAAGACAAAAAACACTTTTTGGCTGACATGTTGATGAAGCTCTCAGTCGTCCGGGTCATGGTAAATCTAGGAGCTGTATCGTAGGCAGCTGGACATGTTTCAGTTTCACACTTACAAAAGTAGAAACACTGTCTCTAACAGTGGTCTCTGGCTTGGCAGCCTTCTAGCCTGAATCTGTGTCTCTGGATGTGAAAGTCAGGTGGTAAACATGTAATGTGAATGCGATGTGATGCGTGGTCTGTGACGAATGTGAACATATCCGTGGTTTGCAGAAACATTTCACCCTGGTGACATCTGGTTGCAGACACAAGCATGTTTCTACATCGAGCTTCGATCTAAGTCCTGTTTCTTGAACTCATGCTAGTCGACAGCTGTTGAGTCGGCCTACTGAACAGGATGAATACATGTTTTAAGATACGGTTACAGTAGCTGATAATCTCAAAGAATGGCTGCTTTATCTAGTTTTAAGTACAGAGAGCTCCTCAGTGACAGTGCCATCAGGGAGCATTGTGTCCCAGCTGCCCTCTCAGGAAACTGTAACCAGCAGGGATACAATAAGACACATACCTGCTGTTTCCACGCACAGCGTAATACAATAAGGTACAAATTAGACCATCGCCATTAACTGAAACTGAAGTTCTCGCCATCACTTCAGGTCTTAAATCAACTCGTCCTTGTCAGACAGTCTGAGCTCTCTCAACAAGCCGGAGAGGATAAAATCAAATCAAGGATATCAAATGAAGCCGCTGCTTCTCTTTTTGTCCCAGTGTGAGTGCACGAGTCGTGGTAATGTTTTACTAATGAGTGCATCTTCACAGGGATCGTCTGCAGCATCTAGTGTTGCATGCAAATCAGATGCCGGTTCTGACAGTCACTGGTGATGTGTTCTGTTTGAGCCTGATCATGCAGTACCTGTCGCAGTGTGGCTCCAAAAACCAGTGACCTTTTCAGAGAGGAGGCACACTTCATCACACTAACATGAAGGTAGGCTCTGCTGCTGTGGCTCAAAAATACTCATCTTAAAGCTTTCTGTGCAAAAAAAAGGTTGTTTCTCACTGAGAATATTTCAATTCAGAGAAAATCAAAGAAAGCAAGGAAGCACTTACCATCCTGTTTTCTGATGGAGGACAATTGTTGTGACCTGAAAGAAAGTGGAAAAAGATGATTAAACCCTGATTAAAACTGGCGTTTTAGAGAGTTTGTGTGTAATTGTCTTAAAACTGGATCTAACTGCTCAGTAAGTGTGTCAGCAGAACAAGTTTAGTCTGTGCTCTCACCAACCAGCGTGCTTCCTCTCTCGTCACAGGTGATCTGAGGCTCAGGTACCAGCTCTTATTCTGCCTGCTGGCTGCAGCGTCATGGGGGAAAGCTGACAACATGTCCGTCCTCATCCGCACGCCGTGTTGTCTTTCAGTCGCTGTCAGTCAGACTGCAGATCGTGACCTCATGCACTCAGCTGCTTTGTGTGACTTCAGGAAAGTGACAGCAGGCTGCTGAACATGTCTCCAGAGACTGTGACATATTTCAAGAGTTAATCAGTTAATTGCCTTTCAAAACTGTTAATGATTAACCTTTAAGATTAACTTTAGGTTAGTTTCTCTGCAAATGACAGTTCTGGAGAGAAGCGTAGGAAGTATTAACTGTAACATGACAAAATAAGAGCTCACACGCAACAATACATTGAATTAGTGAGGCTGAGGAGCCTCTTGGCCTCCTTTAATGGCCACATTAATATACAAAAAACATGATATATGTATTTGAGCCTCCAGCAGTGCATCATATCCTATAAGATCATTATTGTGATCAGCTCGCAGGCTCTCTAAAAGAGAAAAAACGCCTCTTTTTAAGCTTCATCACGACGCATCTGCCAGCTTTACAGACGGGTTTTGAAGAGTTTCTTTAGATGAAGAAGGACGAGGATTTTCTCAAAGTTTAATTTATTACAAACTGGAGATTCAGGTTGCTCTTGTCAGAACGGGGACCCAAACTTGAAATCTGACAAGTAACTTTTTATTTAAGTGGTCAAACAAACGAAGTGCAGTAAAAACTACAATGTCTGCCTCTGAGATGAAGTCGAGTACGAGTATAAAGTTCCATATGATGGAAACACGCAAGCACAGCACAAGTACCTCAGATTTGCTGTGAAGTAACATATTTCTTTGTAAGAATATTGTCCTATTAATATATTAAAGTTCAATTTATCAATTTGTTTATTTATCTGTGAGAGGTTGTCTGTCTTTGTAAATGATAAATTATCTAATTACAGCTTTATGTTTCTGGGGACAACATGTTTTCAGGCGTAGTTAATTCACATGTGTTACAGCCAACAGAAGACAGACAGGAGACGCTGACAGCAGCTCTGGGATCAGCAGAGCGAGGCGACAGGCTGCAGCTCACGTATCATCATCGCTGTCCTCGTCCCTGCGAACCTTAATTAAAGTGAGCGCAGGTGAGAAGATGAGAGTGTGAACACCATCTCTCAGGTGATCCAGTTACGGATACTCACAGTTTCATCTCACAGGAGCTCCCAGACTGACATGGAGCCAATTTCCTCTCAATAAACAAGCAGCTTTTCTTTTTTTAATGTATCAGATTCAATCAGGTTTTCTATTCTGCATAATGAGCCGACCTTTAGTCCACGAGCATTAAGTATAATCAGGCTAAATGAATCATGCACTGTTTTGGATATTAAATATCAGTTAATTATCACAAAACTCTCAAAATACAAACTACAAGATGGAGATTTCATCTAAAGTATGAGTGTCATTACTTTGAGTCATCTGGTCCTTCAGGATTAATCAGATCCTGTAAAATAAATCTACAACATTTACTGAACTGCTTAACTGGAGCTCCAGAATCACAGTGTGAGACTTTAAATTAAAGGCCCTGAAACCTTTTACTCGATCAGCTTCTTACTGGTGAGATCGTTGGCGAGCAGACCAACAGTGTCATCACCATCGGCTGTGATCCTTTCCTCTGCTCTGCTCTTTTAAAATCATCATCTGTCAGTATTTGTTCAGCACAGATCACAGAACATCTGAATAAACATGATATCACATTAACTCTCCTGATAGAGGATGCACTGTACTCATTATGACTGTATGAGACAAATGAAGACTCCTCTCTTCTTCTTTTTAAGTTGCTCTGTCATTAAAATCTGATCCCAGCACAGCCACACAGTCAGGACGCTGCAGATTCAATTAATGTGTGACTGTTCAACTTTTTGTGTTAAACTCTAACTGTGATTGTTGCATATTTAGTCGTGAATATTTAATGTTTTAGAGAAATATGTCATGAACCATTTTCATAACTTGGACAGGACAGCGGTGCTGATTAATGGTTGCTTGTCTTGTAAAGTGTTGAAATTCTGCCTTGACAAAATAAAGAATTCAAATTACAACATGAGTATTTTGAAGAATGACAAGTTTGCTGTTGTCAAATGAACCAGTAAAGCTCATGTTCAGACTGAAGATAGTCATGTGATTGATCCAAAGCTACTGAATGGAGCTCTCGGTGATAGCTTGAACTTTTACTTCAGATTGGAGTTTGTTTCGATATGAAAACAGCCACCGAGCTTCTGAGATGTACAAGTCACACCAGTTATCCTGCAAAATGCTGACTGTTGCTTTCACTTCCCACTATCGTCCCCGAGTCGTCCGTTTCCAAACTGAATCACTGTGAGGTTTTCATTCATGAGCGATGCACCCTGGGACAGTCTGGTATACACAGCTGTGGACAGCTCCATTTGTCAGGTGCCGACTGACAGACAATGAGCTGAATCATCCATCAAAGAGCCTCCCAGCCACCGCCGACCAACTCTGGTAGCTGTCCTGCTGTGTGCCAAGCATGTGTGTTACCAAATTCAAATGGCTCCATTTCAGCAATAACCCGGCCAACTTTCCAGAACATCCACAACAACACATGAGAACATTTGGGGCATTTGAATGAAACTTTTTTTGTGAGAATAAAGTTGCTTTTTCTGGTGGGTGCCTGCCACGATGTGAGGAACCATGTAGCTTCAGACTGAGGTTTCATTCTATTCACTCTGTTTACATGTGAGAGAAACACGAAATCAAGCAGAGAAGTAAACGTATGCCAACTACATCACAAACTGCATCAACAGCGAATGAAGACAGGACAGAATGTGTAACTCGTGTCCATCATAAAATGCAAAACAACATCAGCTGCTGCAAAATGTTCGTAACAGCCACTGTGGCATTTTATTTTCTTCTCCTGGTCAGAGGCAGCTCACCCTCATTTATATTTTATCACCTCCGTGCAGGTGCTTTCATCTTTTCTTGTCTCACCATCAAAACTGCAACCAGTCTGACAAAATGAACACATAATATGAGACAGTCTCCATATTTTTGTTGTCCTCATCAGGAGCCTTCATTATTGACGTCTCTCACCACATCATCAGGTCTCATCTATCCGTGACCAGCGTCTCTGAAGCCAGCAGGGGAAACTGGTTCAAAAGCTGCTCCGACTCTTTTCATGTCCATCATTATTCAGAGTAATGGCAGATGATCTCACTGTGCCAGAGGACATATTTCAGCTCAACAGTGGAGGTGAAACACATGCAGGCGTGGGATCTGTCCAAGATGTCAGACCTCATTAATCTACAGGTGGAGCTGTTATTAGTCTGAGATCACCTGTGCTCAGACCAGTAGAGGAGAAATCCCCAAAGATTTCTTGATTTATTAGTGCAGAGGGTGAAACGTTTACAGACGACTATTACAGTCCAAGTGTGTAAGATGTGTGTAATGTTTAATCATTTTGGGGAAAATACTCTCTTTCATTGCTTTTCTTCCTAAATGTCTTTGGAAAGAATCAGGTGAGAAGATGGATGTCACCATCACACAGCTTGCTGAAGTCAGCAGCTGGTTAGCTTTGCTAGCTTAGCTTAAAGGAACAGTTCACCAAAAATAAAATAGGCAGTCGTTACCAAGTCACGCTCATGCCGACTGAAAGTCAGGTGAAGTAGTCTGCAAAATATTTCAGGAATTTCACACCAAAAGAGCGCTACAGCATTCGCCTCGAAATCTGAGGAGAAATGATTTATATGGTAAAAAACAAACAAACAAACATTAAATTACTTCATACAAATTATTTGGCATAATAAGAATCTTCACCGTAGCTGCTAAGCTAAAAGATTCTAGCACTCTCTCGGCTAATAATTATGTTTATATATCATAATTACGCCATTTTTATTTGATGCTTTGACATTTTAAAGGAAGTTGCTTTTCTTCACTTTATTGCTCCTTTAACCCTCTTTCCAGTCTATATGCTAAGCTACGCTAGGCGGCTACTAGCTCCAAATTCACAGTTACAGATGTAAGATTTGTATCAGTCCTCTAATCTGACTCTTAACAACTAAACAAATAGAAGTATTTCCAAAAATGTTTAATTAAGTTTTTAACAGGCGCTTATCCAGAATCTAGAAACAGAGGACACAGCCAGCCTGGTTCTGCTCGAAGCGAACAACAATCATGCGTTTGTACAGATTAAACAAAAGAAATATAAAATAACTGTTAATTAGTATTAGGTGATTGTGCACATTAAACAAAGGAAATATACAGCCACTTGTTGATTAGTGAGCTGTGGTCGGATAGTTAGACTTGTTGGACTTGTTGGTTTATGCTTAGCTAAGCTAACATCTGCCTCATCCAGTTTCACAGTCACTGCACAGACAGGAGAGGTATTCCTGTCCTGTTGTCTAACCCTCAACAAGGAGACACAGAAGTGTATTTCTCAAAACGTTGAACTTCTATAAAAACACCAACAAGTAGATCAATTAAGCACATTGTGTAAGACTGAAAAAGAAGCAGTCCAATCTTCTGTAACTAATTTAATTGTTTGGATCGATCTCTTCCCCTGTAGAAACATGCCAGTGTTTACACCCCTGACAAATGTGTGCTAGGATGAAGAATCGCTCTGTTGGAGCCGCAGGCGTTTGTATTACTGTGCTGCTGAATAAGGAAACCAGCGGGGTAATTGACATGCCCTCCTCAGGGCTAATGGCTATTGATTCCCATCTGACTACATGAAAGACAACCTGGCCACATTGAGGAACACAAAATAAACACATACAGACTGAGAGATACAGTCATATTAAGGGTCACATGTCAGACACCCTGCCTGTGTATGGTAACGCTTTGTAAACACTGCAGCTTTAAGCATTGAGGCATTGGGCTCTTGCAGGGGATATTAGCTTGCTGCCTCAGGGTTCCCATTTACTTGATATGGACACATGAGCTGAGAAACGTGCCTCAGAGCAGCTCCCTTTCATATTTGTCACCTGCGTCATGTTCTCAATATCCCTCCTACCAATTTACCAGTAAGATGAGGGGAGGTGAACCTGCCCTCCTGAATGCATTGCTTTAATCAGCATGAATTGAGTTGCAGATTTAGTCTTGGCTAACTCTTGACTTTACTCTGCAGACGTTTGGGTTCAGCTGTGTACATTAATCTGAGATATGAAAAGAAATGGCATTAAATAAAGGTCTTTCTGAACATCCCCACTTCATGCATGTCTGCTATGGAAGCTGCTAAAAGAATAGACAGTGGTTTCAATAAATAACAACATGAACACTTTTATTATTTTGCGAGGGAATATAAGCACTTGAGTCAAAAACAAGAATTAAAAAAACATTTTCTTACACAAATCTGCAAAACACACTGAAGCAGTCCAACAAGCCTCAGTCCTGGCGGAGCTTTGGCAGAATTGTCCCATATTTTCACGGCAGGTGCTGACGCCTCTGCTCAAAGCGAGGTTGTCTGAGAGAACGGACAGGCTGCAGCATGGCTTTTCCCACCGAGTTGCTCAGCTGCTTGATGAGCATCCAGAGAAGCAGCAGCATGAGGGTCAGGAGTCCCAGGAGCATCCCCACGTACAGGCTCAGGTTCCAGCCCCAGCCCAGTGCCAGGGGCAGTGAGGTGGACGCCACCAGGAATCTCCTCGGGGCCGGCATGGGGTCAGGCAGCAACCCGCCCTCTCCTCCTCCTCCAAAAATGTCTCCTTTTCCCACACTTGGATCTTCTCAGGGGTTGGACAGATGCTGTGCTGTAGCTGCTGGAGCCATTGTTTTAACTAGTGTTCAGCTGGTTTGGCTATGTTACAGAATTCCCCGCTGTCCCCATGGTTTAATCCTCCAGTTAGTAGAGCCAACCTGTTGAGAGTGTGAGCGTGGTCTTTGAGCAATCCATTCTCCAGTGGTGGAAATCCGTCTGCAGCTGGGCTGTGCTGTGTTTCCTCCTCTGTCAGACTCCTCACACAAGCCAGCCTCCCAGTTTATCATGAGAGAGGGAGGAGGGGGAGAGAGCAACAGAGACAAGCCTTCAGCACCAGCGGCTGCCTTCACTTTCAGAGGAAATCAAATCCCTCAACTAGAAAATGTCAATCCTGTCCTGTCATTTAACAATTAATAATTATGTGCAGACAAAAAAGGACAAAGCATGTCTTCATATTTCAGTCTGCCTTTGTGTTCATAATGGATTCTGTGTGCCAGTTCTGGATTTCAAACAATCGACAGCATCATTTCAGGGCGATATGGAAACTGTATCCTGCCAAGATTTCACTGAATAGCTTTAGTCCACCTCCCGTCAAAGGGTTTCCTTTTCCTACAGTAGAAAGTTTGAGCTCCACTGTAGATGGATGGATGTGCAGTCTGTCACTAAAGGCTGTTTTCACATTAATTGCTCAAACTGTAAATGTACTCTGTGCTCATTAGGGCTGCAACAGTCATTTTCAACATTAACCTGTCAGCTTTTCTTGATTGATAGTTGTTTAGTCCTTAAAAGGCTGGAGAAAGGCAAAAATTCTGAAGCTGAGGACAAATGTTTAGTCAACTGTCAGAAGGAAATAGAGACAACACTGAGCAGGACAAAAGGAAACTGTCTGCCAAGATGCAAAATGTTCCTTTGACCTCAAGTTCCCTTAAATTTCTCAAAATTCACATTACATAATTTTAAACCGTTTTTCCCCTAGAAACACCAGGCAAACATGTTAAACAAGGCCTTCATATTTTCTGGGATTATTTATAAAGCCATTTGATGCGGCAAGTCCACCTTTTTCCTGCAGAACCACTGATGCATTACCACGCTACAATAGAGATCTTTAAATGTTCATGTCCCCTTCAATTTGTACTGATCTTAAAAATCCCAGATGTTTCGCTTGTGTCAAGCTCTAAAGACAATTCTATGATGAAACCTCTTACACCACAAAGCCCATGATTCAATTCCCATTTAGGATAAACCATTTTAAATGGTCAGCCACACCAACATGCACATAAAGGAAAGCACTGTAGGTCAGTAAGCCAGTCTTTAAGTAACCAAGCTGTACAGGTTGGACCACTTTTGACCCGTCAGTTGGATTTTACATCAAGTTGGCAGAAAAAGACTCTGGCAGGTTTCCAAGTCCTTGTGGACCTGATGAAACCTTTAAAATGACCAAACAGTCCTCTGCTGCCACCATGAGTCCAACATGAAAGATTTAGACATGAAGGCTTACTTTAAGTGAAAATTTTATTTACAAGAGCCATATTTTACAGTGCAGAAGAAGCCTTGACAACATGTTAGGTTACACAAATGTAATGAAACAGCTGACTCCATGACAGACAAAAACACTTTAATCAAACATCCCATGAGGTCTTGTTAAAGGTCTCGCCTCAAGGTGAACCAGCAACAACTGCTCAGAACAACGAACCCATAGTGGGAAAAAGTTCTCAGGGTTTGAATACATTCAGAGGTCTACAGGAGCTGAAGACACTGTTGACCAAAGCAGAATGTTTACAGAGTGTGATAAGACTGCCATTTTGTCTGATTAAAAGTCAATTAAAACTGCTTGATTAACCAACTGTATTGTCTGTTGTGCTTATTTAAAAATACCCTTAAAAAAAACAAACAAAAAAACATGTAGCTCTACTCTAAGAAGAGCAGGCGATGTCTGAAACTGGTCCACATCAAAAAAAAAAAACACAAAAAAAAAAGACTGGTACAACTCTACATGTATAAGGGGAGGGAAGACGTCAGTTCAGTGTCAGTTTAGTTGGAGCCTCGATGAGGGAAACTTCATGATACCTGGAAGAGAAAAGGTCATTACAACATTAAAAACAAAAAAAAATAATTCAGAGGAACTAATGAGCAAGTTGTTTACAGTCTGTTTACTTACTTGGGGCCCTTGTACTTCTCCCGAACAGACTGCTGGGCATGCTGAGCAGCACTGAGGTGAAGTTTGTGCAGATCCTCGACACACGGCATCAGCTCTTCTAGGGAGTAGCCAGTCATCTCTGTCAAGGACTTGGGCTGAGGAGATGGAATAATCACGTTAGCTTAGACTTTACTCCCCATGATTAGCTCAGATAAGGGGGCTGATTCCAACTCCAAATGGTACGATTAAGCTTTAAACCCAGTTTTAACACCTGATGAGTAACATGTGTTCCTTCTACAGTTTGTTTTACCTGGAGCATTTGTGACAACTGTATACACATTCCAGCTGTATAAAAAGCAGCATTAGTCTTCCACAGAGGTTTTTAAAAAAAAACAAAAAAAAACCACACACTTCATTTAAACCATTACATAACTTACCAATGAGCCACCAGTCACTATGTTGTTGGCCACAACATAAGCTGCAGCAGCAGTCAGTGATGGCAGGTACTTTAAGAAGGGATCAGAGTCCACCAGGCTGAGCTCCCCAAGGTACTGCAAATATATACAAAGAGTTACATGCAATTTATGTAGATTACCCTGGTCAAAGACTAGGGATCATTTGTTCAATTTGCTATGAAAAGCTTTAGTTGCATCCAGATAGCCAAATCTATCATAAAGATGCTTGGAACATCTGCAGTAAGCTCACCATTGCCAGGCTTTCCACCTGTTTGTTGACAGAATGCTGGAGGAAGTAGTGTGTGAGAAACTGGTTGATGGTTGGTGCTGCCAGATCAAAGGAGAGCACTTTAAGCACCAGATGCTCCATTCTTAACACCTGCTTCTTGGTGTAGGTGTCGTCTGTGATGTAAACGAACTCTGCCACCTCAGGGGGGTAGATCTCTTCAAATTTCCTGCATTTGGATGTGCAAATAGTCACGTCACAGGGCAGGAAAAAAAGAAAATGCAAACAAAATATTTGCAATACAACTAGACAAATTTTGTGTTGTGCACGTACGAAGCCAGCAGCATTGCAGCAGTCCCAACCAGCTGAAGCTTCCCCCTCAGGACTGACATTGAGGAGAGGAAGCGGTCGATGTAGTTTACAGCCAGATAAAGCGTCTCGTTCTGTAGCTTGTACTCTTCTCCAACCTCGACCAGCCAGTCAACCAGAATGGCCCTCATGCTGTTGGTGATGTCAGGCTGCTTCTTCATGTAGCCTGCCTTCGGCCTGGTTTTTACCTGAGGAGCAATACCAGGATTTACTACAGAATATACTTGCAATATTCAAAACTTTATATTGAACTACATTTCTAGAGAGGCCAGGCAGCTGAAAGAATATTTGAGGCTGTGAAGAATTAGTTTCTCACCTCCATCTCCCTCAAGTACTTGTAGATTTCTTCAGCATATTCTGGGACCTCATTTACATTAACTGGTTTCTCCTCCCCCTCAACCAAGGACATATCCATGGGAGAGTCTGAGAAAAGAAAAGTTTAACATTCAGTGAAATGCTAAAACTTTTAGACAAGATGAAAATTTGGAGCTACAGTGTCAGTAAAGAGTCAAATTGGATCCTTCCCTGCCTGATGATAAAGAGAACAGATCACAATATATTTACAACTCACCAAAGCTGACATCCATTGCTGATGGAATATCTATGGTGGCCAGCGGCTGTCGGAGCCGTGCCACGGCATTGCTGATTGCGAGGGGAGACTCTGCTTCGATCGACTTTGCTTTGACAGCTTCGATCTGTAGTGGCTTCTTGGTGCAGGCACCATCGGGCTCATCCACATGGATCTGGAAAGCAGGCTGTTTGATGGCGGGCTTCTCATAGCAGCTTTTACTGAAGTCTTCATTTTTGCAGGACAACTGCTGTGATGACTCCTAGGAGCAGAAAACAGGACAATTCAGATGTTTGTCTCTTGAGAAATGCATTTTGCAGCATGGCAAAAATTACACTGAAGCCAATTTTCAAAAGTGCTGATGCTACCAGACACAAGAGGTTCATGTGATTAACACAAGCTGCAACAATAGCATGGGATAGAAGTGGTAATTTGTGGAGAGTTCAAATGGCAATTTATGTTGCATAAAGGCAGGAGCGAATATGGCACAAGAGATTATTAAACTCAGACAGGGGGCCGGAGAGCACTTGTGTTTTAAGCATCACCCAAAATCATTTATACACGTGGAACGGGTGGAAGAACAGCCTAACACATGAAGTCTGTTTTACTTCGTTAAAGCTTTTTTTTTTTTTTTTTAAGAGTGAAATGGGGCAATAACTCGGTGATAGTAAAATGGCGGACAGTCTGGGTAACAGACGTAGCTATAGCTTAATGCATCTGCAAGTTTGTTAAAAGGTTAAACACATGTTAAAAGTGGCACTACAGCCCGACAGGCAGGTAACATTATCTAGTATGATGACCGAAGTTAGTTGCCTCCAAAATCTACAATGGCTCCCATCCTGCCTGCAGGCAGCAGCTCAAGCTAGCGAGCATCCAGACCAACCTGTTTGGTGCCGCGCTGGTTCAGGCTCTTGCTCCGCTGGTTGGTCTGCAGAGGTCCCAGGACGGTTCTGCTGCCGGCTGCTTGTTTCGGCGGAAGGTTTTCTTGGTTCTCATTTGCAGAAGTTCTTGGTTTTAGCGAGCCTCTCAGTCTCAACAGCACATTCTCTTGGTTGTGATACTCACTAGCCGCGCTCCCCTGTCCTCTGTTAGCTCCCGACATGTTTCCCCCTCAAACAGTTCAACCCGCCTGCGTTTGCTTACCGAGCTACAACAGCGGCTGTGTGCTCTTGTACGCGGAAAAAAAAAAGATCAAGCCGAGTTTTGTTCCAAAGCGATCACTTATGTGCTGTTAACTCGAGGTTAGCATTAGCTGCTACCTTGATGAGGAAGGTTCAAGATGTGTTCAATCAAAACTAAGCTGTCGAGATGGTAACGACACTTGGAGACGCAGAGTTAAAACAAAGCAGACGAAAACACAAAAACATCAGTCGGTGGTAAAATATCTGTAAAACGGTGAACGTGTTTTTAAGTCGCCATATTCGTGAGTTTCGAAGTTATAACCAACCTGCAGCCGGGAGCGCTAGCCTCGGTCCATTTACCCAGAGACATGGAGAGGTCGCTTTCTCTCAGTTCAAGTAGCCCGCGAGGATTGAAACGGACCAATCACAGTCGGCTCGGGTAATGACGTGTGTGATTGTACGGTGGCCAGGAGAGCACAATGTTCGCTTGATTGCAAATTCAAATCCGGTTTGACAGATTTGAACGTATGGCTGAACGTTATGTAGGTTAACAGCTGAGGAACAACGTTAGCCAGATGCACACAATGCAGACACACGCTGCTGTTATTTAATCTGCTCGTACTTCACATTATGTAACGCATCTTCTTATTATTTCTCTGTATGTTGTCCACAGTATATCAGTAAAAACGATCATTGCACAGATTTTAACATATAACACGTTATATTGTATATACTCAGTGTGTGTCTTTGTGAACCTCATGCACATGTATCTGTTCACATTATATCTATGTCATCGGCAGTAATAATTATTCCAGTGCTGGTTTTACTTTTTAATCACCTTCTGTTAATCAGCTTACAGTTGACCCACACTCCTCAGATAGTCAGGGGTGATATTTGACTGTTACACTTGTTTATTCTGTGATGTATTATTATACTATTGTGTGTATTGGTGTTTTATATCTATCTACAACAGTTCAGGTTGTTTGTTATTTGACATGATGATGACGAAACATTTTCATCTTTTGCCAGCAGTGGAAGAAGATTTCAAAACCTTTATTTTACCACTGTAAACACTTCTATTCAAATGGATACTTGGAGGTATAGTGTTAAGAGCAAAATATATTTAAAGTACATATTATGCAGCATAATGGTCCCTTTCGGTGCTCTAATGTTATATGTACATATTTTGAAATGTGTAATAACCAGATGGGTCCAGTTGAAATTACAGTCTTCTTGTCAAGGAACATAAACGGTACACAATAAAAACAAGGAATTAGAAACAGATATAAAACAGAAATCATCCCAATGACTTGGTCTCCAGGTTTTCCAAAATGGAGATTTAAAACATTCTACAAAATCATATAAAACTCCCCTGAGTGGAAAGAGTACTTGTTATGTTAGGATGGGAGATGGTTTCCTTGTAAATGTATTTATACCAGTGTGTGTGTGTGTGTGTGTGTGTGTGTGTGTGTGTGTGTGTGTGCCATTAAACACCATATGAGTACCATCGTTACTGAACATGTAAGCATTTCAAATATCTTCAAATAAATCATATATATATTTTAAAATATCTCGAAATAAGTGTAAAGAGGATAGAAAACGGGAAAGTATGGGAATTTGATTTATTGACTCATCACTCTACCAATCAAATGCCAGCAGATTGGTGAGTTGTTTCATGTTTGTCACTTGTAGCTTGTGATATCATACATGTCTGTTTCTTCCTGCAGAGTTTCATGTACTTGGGACTATCTATCCTTTCCATCAGCCCCATCAATGATGAATCCGACAGTGGTTACGTAACCACTGGTCAGTAAGCTACAATTTTTTTTTCAAGAGGAGGAACTCAGTTCTTTGGTAGTTATGACAGAAAAACATACATTGTGTATTTTGACTGGCTTATATCTGGTCTGATATAAAGAGGAGGCATCATCCTGGTGGTTTATAAATCACCACATTTGATTTTAGATGCTATCAAAAATACATTATGACTAATTAATGTACACCATAGTGAGGACAAACAGTATCTAAATTACACAATGATGAAATCACTGACACCGTGAGTAGCTATCATAAAATTCTTTCGTATTTACAATACAAACATAGTGCAGAGACACAACATGTAATTCTAACTGTTGATCTACATATCAACATCATTGAAAAAGTTTAACAGAGAATTCAAGTCATAACTATCGAGTATCTCCAGCAAGGACGACACCTTGGTTTTCACATTCTGGCCTTTGAATTTGAATTTGTCGATGAAGAGGTCTGTGATCATTCCTACAGGAAAGAAAAAGAAAAATATTAATATAATATATCTGTGTATAAAAGCTCTACTTCATAATGTCAGGCTCATATAGTACAACTTAGGAGTTAAAGTGATCCTGTCTTGCAGCTTTTAAAAAAGTGATACATGTTAATAAGTAGCTAAAGATACATGGAAAGTGTCTCTGGATGTGAGTGTCAGTGAAATGCATGATAATGCAGCACCATAAAGCCTCTCCAGGTGCGCCGGCTGCTTCTTGTACTCCTCTAGGAGATTAGCGGACTCATCCAAGATGTTTCGATACTCTGGGATGAGGAAGTCAGCGTTCCCCTCATGAACCTGAAGCTCCTGCCAATCAGAGAAATCACAGAAAAAAATGGGGTGAGGGTGCATTAGTGATGAACGTAAGCATTACCCAAAAAACCTGTCAACACCCCAGAGAGGACTTGTAGCTTTTAACCAAAGAATGATTTTATTGTCTTTATGTCATATTACTTGGTTTAACCTTTACTTACTTTGAGTGCATCGATAAGCTGAACTTTCCTAGCCAACAACAGCTGGTACTCCAGCTTTGGATGTATCATCTTCAGGGTGTGGCTCACAGAGTCATCATCAATATCTGGAAGGTTAACAAAAACAAATACAAAAGATTAGTTTAATAGGATTTTATTTACAAGAGTTTATCCTGTGTAAAAACCAAACACGGACAATGAATCATACCATATGAAATGTTGAGATTGATTTTCCTCTTGGTAGCTTCTTTAGAGAGAACATCACTCAGTATGGAGATGGTGGAGATGTTGTCTGACCTGAAGTGACCCTCCCCTTTGCTACAATGACAAATTCAGAGAAAGTGCATGTTTGATTCCAAGTAGATGAAAACACAAACACCCATGCAGTGATATGTAACCCCAGAAGAGTCTTCCTACTGTGTGCTAGTATTTACCAGTAGGTGGCTTCAAGATGCGTCCCAAGAAAAGTGTTGTGGAAATAGAAAGTGATGCTCTCTCCTGCTGGTGTTTTCTCAGGGACCTCTGGCAGACAGAAGACCACCCAGGAGTGGATCTCAGCAAAACTGAACTGTCCCACCAGACTGAGCCTGTTCATGGGCCTGAGTGACAAACAGATATTTTGTTGTTTCTACTTATAATTCACTCAGTTACAAAGAAAAAAATCAAAAATCAATGATAGTTCTTAACAACCTATAAGGGACACAAAAGGTTTTCTTTCATGAAATGTGACAACTTCATGTCTTTAACTTCACGTTAAATGGTCTGTTTTAGTAACAATGCCCATTATGCCTTGAAATCCAATATGACAGCAAACTTAATTGATTAGTTGTTTGGTGAAAAATGCCAGAAGATGTTGATAAATGGCTCAAAGCTCAAGATAACATCCCCAAATGTTTTGTTTGGTCAACAACCTGAAGCTATCAAGTTTATAGTCACAGAGGAGGAAAGAAACCACATTATCAAAGTAGTTGGTGATCACCTTAATAGTTGACAACTCATCGATAAATCATTGCAGCTCTAATTTCATCCATTTGAACCCAGTTTTGGGTGTCAACACTGACTACACCTTTGACTTGGAGCTTTCATAAACACACATTAAAATGCTTCAAAATAAGTTTTGACTACTAAATTCAAATCACAATCTAATTTATTAAAACCATCCTGATCTCCCATGAAAAATCACGTTTTCAGATTCAGTTCAAATTCCATTTCAGTCTTTACCTGTCTTGGTCAATGCTGTGTGTGCGCTGGTGGAGGGACAGAGGTTTGATCTGGTATTGACGGACCTGGCAAGTTTTGGGTTGCAGTCTGGGGGTAACGTACGCCTGCAGGGTGCCGTACTGTCCCTCGATGGACCTCACCTGGGTAAACATTTATTGAGGATGAAACTGATTATTACTCAGCAGTGCATCATCAAATAGTTTGAGCAAATTAAATGGGTGGCTATTTCACAATTTACAATGGTTATATAATCCTACAAGAAATGTTTCCATTTCACAATTACACAAAGGAACTTCCAATGTGGTACAACAGCTTTTCATGAAAGAAGCAGAACTAACAGAAAGAGTTCTAATGCAAGTGCTACCTTCAGCTCAAGTCTGGTGGTGTTAGCTTGACATCTGTACGTGGCCAGGAGGAAGTTGCCATTAGGCTGCTGGTAACACAGTAAGAGAGTCATCAGGCCTCTTTGTTCTGCAGCAGGTTCATGACTTTCTTTGTTCAGCAAGTTTGTCCTGAGTAGAAATAGTTTACGCAGCTCACCTCTGAATCACATTCACTGAAACTCACAACAGCTGAATTCTTATCCACATCCAGCAGGTCTATGGGGACGTCACTCTGCAGAGAAAGCTCTAATTCAGGTTACATTTGGAATATTCGTGTCTGCATCATGGGATTTATAGAATGATTTATACATTATGAGATACTGGCACAAGATTTATTAACAAACAGACCTGGAGCAGCAGATTGTCGATGGCAGTCTGCACCTCCAGAGTGAGGCTGTAGCTGGCATCATCCTGGCAGAGGCTGAACTTGTCATTGATGCTGAAGACAGGCACAGCAGAGACAGCGGTGCTCGACTGGGAGGTCTGCTGGTACTGCTCACGGCCCTGCAGGACTTTGACCTGCAGCTGCTCCAGCTCCGCCCTGGAAGGGAACAGTATGACTGACTTCAGAGCAGATCACATAGTAGGTCAAATACAATAAAGGTAAAAGGGCATGAAGCGGATACCTGAGCGCTTCTACTTTGGACTGAGTCTCTTTACTCATCCGGACCTCATCTCCAGGGCCGGCCTCAGCCTTCTGGGGCTCGGTGGTCAACCCAGTCACCCATCCTGCAAGAGGTCACAACAGTAATGCAAGGTCTGTGCGGATGGATGTCTCTTCCATACTCCACTTTTTAATATCAATGGTTGGGTTTAAAATAACTCATACAACATGTCAGACAGCTCAAGACAATGCTGTATCTCACTCAACACACAGCTTTGATATTCTGAAGTCTAACCTGTGTAGGTGGCAGTCAGGACCTCATCATAAGACTCCTTCCCCACGCAGCCACCCTGGATGGATGTCACGCTCTCTGACAACACCTGAGGTCAGAGAAGACAGCACACGTCAGCCATCAATCATGTGTATCAATAATGTAATACAAAAAATGACAATGACTTAGCCACCTCAGAAAAGGACAGCAAGGTATAAATATCACTGCACAGGGAGAAATATAACGAATACATTTTAATCCTAGAAAAACTCAATGTATTTTTTCCTTTTGATTTCAAGGACACTAAATTGAAGAGATGTGGGCAGAAAACTATTTTATAACAAACTCACATGTTCAAAGCGTAACGTGGGCTCACTGGAGCTGTCAAAACCATAGACCTCCACTGTCCCATCATCCCGGCCCACCAGGATGTCATTCACTCCGTCTCCAACAATGTCGTAAGTGTCAATACAAAGAATTCCTGAAGGGAGACAGAAAAGAGTAAAGACAGTTCACAACACAGTTTTTGTTAACAGCCACAATAAGAATTAAGAGGTTAATATTCACATGGTCTGAAGAATGGTTGCATGAATCTAACAGCTTTATTTAACTGGCTAACAAGTGCAATGCCTTGATATTCTCACATAAACAACATACCTCCTTTCTTTTTGTCATTGTCGATCTCCCATTTGGTCGCAGCTGAATCTTCACCGATCTGGACCAATCCGATTTTGCCATCTGTAGTTCCATAGAGGATTTGCTCTCCTGCAGATAAATCATTGATGTCATGTCAGGTATAAAGCAGCCTTGTTATGTTCCATTGTTCAGCATACAGAAATGTTAACTTGCCTCCATCTTTGTTGTACAGTTCCAAGACAGAAGGAGGGCCGGGGACTTCAATGTCATAGGCAAGCTCAGATCCCTACGCATAATATTAAATAAATCCCATGTAAATATTGAGGTAGAACAACTTACTGTATATCAACATCAGAATGGTAAATATAATCTTTGTCTACCTGCAACACTCGGAGAACCCGATCTTGGCATGCCAGGACTGGTACAAGTCGAGTCAGGTTTTCTGAGGACAAACATGTGATATCATTGATTTTGTCTCCAGAGAGGTAGTAGTCTTGGTCCTTGCAGTCACAGTAGTGGTTGTAGATATAACTTGCACACACAAAAAGATCAGCTCCTGAGACATGCCTGGAACAGAGATACATACCGTTCAATACAGTGAAAATCACACAGTTCTGCATGAGTCAGTGAAAATGATGAGAACAAGGTCTTACATGGCATTAATGCTCTCAGTGAGGTTGGCTTCAAAGGTGAGGAATTGTTTGCCCTTTTTAGTGAATCCTCGGACCTGAGAACCAGAACAAACAAAGATCTTCTCCTGTGGAGTTCCCGCAGCTCCACCGAGGTCCATTCTGGCAATTTTCTGTCCTGGAAGTGTTTTAAACGCCGGCTGAAACAGAGTCACATTTCTTGCTGTTAGAAAGTGACATTCAAGACATTAAGATGCAACTGGCTGTATGATAAGGAAGGGAAATCACCACTGCTTCTCCTTTCTTCATCCCAAAGCAGGTCAGAACACCATCATGATCAGCAATAGCGACCTGAACCAAAGAGGCAACAACCAACAAACATGACACTGTGTTATAGAACAAGGTCATTAAAAGACAACACTGTGCACAATGTAAAATGTGTGACTAAACAGGATTATAATGAGGTACTGCAGTGCTGCAGAGACGGCCTGACCTACAAGTCTTAACTTTGGTTAAGACCCCAACACATGTTTAAGTTTATTAGTGAAATTTGTGAGGCTAAAACAATGATTACCTGTGATTTACATGGCAGCTGTAATAACTGTTAAAATCATCATAATGTGATTTGTTCTACCTCATTATCTCATGCAGCCCTACTTAAAACTCCAATAAATCAAGGTTAGGTGGGTTAGTCACAGGCGTAGTTCTGACAGATTAAAATACCTTCTGGGTTGTTTTCTTTCCCAGTGCTGGAAGCAGCCTCATAGTTTTCTGAGATGTCACACCGACCTGTGAACACAAAGCAGCACAGAAAACTCTATTGAAACAGAAATGTACAAAGGAAAACAGGTTACTGCAAGAAAACAACCTGAACAGTTCATGAAATGTTCCACAATTACTGTCAGTTTCAAACATACTGACTGGACTTACCTGAATGTAATCAACTCGATTTAGGTGAATCTCCATCTTCTTTCTCCACTGGATGTTTAATCTCAGGAGGAAAAGGGGATGGTGCAAATCCTGCGGGTGTAGTTAGATTATCCGGTCATAAAACTGCAGTCCACCTCAAACACATGGCGACATTTCCACCCGAATTACAAGAAGATACTAATGGTTAAGAGAGACTGGGATTAACTTTGTGGTTCAGACAAGGAGATTAGTTCGACGTGCTAACGCTAGCTAGCAGGCTAATTGGCTAACACGGTTTATAACACGCCAAACGTCGCCAACAGAAATCACCTGTAACAACCTGCTGAGCGACGTTAGTGTCTGCAGGGAAGTAAAACTGACCTCAGCTCCTCTGTTAACGCCAATATGAAGCACAGACGTCTGATGTGGCGCTTCTGAACTGGATCAATGTGTTGCTAATGGCAACGCTGTAGCCGTAACAAGCTGTGACACCATTGGATGAGATGGATTGTCAGAGATTGACGCTGTGCGCTGATTGGTCGACTCGATACAAACGTCTTCAGCCTTGAAGTTGTGTAACGTTGCCACTGACTGATTAATACACAGTGTAATTATTACTACACACACAGTGGACATTTCTGTGGGGTAAAACTGTTGTCTAATCTAATTCAACCCCATGATGAAGTAATGTACAGTTTGTGTTGACGTGGTCGATGACATGTAAACGAATGTGTAATCAATCACATGTTCATCACTGAGGTCACTGACTGGTGTTATCTCCCTGATCAGCTACACGAGGGAATATTAGAAACACTATATCAAACTATAACAAATGTGTAAGTGTTAAACTTGAACATTACAGGCATGATTTAGGTAACTTACAGCTGCCATACCTGAGAATCTTAGTTGAAAACACAAAAATATGAAGAAATAAACATTTTGACATCATGAGTGTTGTGTTTTTTGTAAGGTGCTACAAAAGCAAAGTATTTCAGTTAAATATTACATTTAGCTGTAATGGAGTAATACAATGCCTTACTTAAATGATTTTGGCATAATGTAGAAAGTAACTATACAGTAGTATAATAAGTACTGTATTACTTTATGCACACACTACTAGTAATACATTACTTTCAAACAAAGGTAAGTATTAATATATTACTTAGATTGTGCCAAGTTTGTACTGAGCATGAACTTAACAGGTGATCTTGCACCTTCACTAGTAGAACAGGTGTATCAGATTGTTTTACATTTTACAGGTGTACCGTCTGTCACAGTGGCCACTGAGCGCAGAGTGATGAAGACCAGTAGATGGAGTCAAAAGCTGGAAATCATGGTAAATTGACCTTGAGTAAGAGTTTTTGGGTGAGAATATTTTGCACACATATAATTATATTTCATATCTATTAGAAGCAGAATCAATCATTAATAAATGTCAGACTTGCAATGAGGCAAAAATCAACTACAGTAGTTACAACCAATTATAAGCCGTCAATGTTACAGTTCTTTATTATTTTATTGGTTTCATTAAGAGATCACTTTATTCTTGTAATAAAAATGTGGTTTGTTTGTAGGCAAATAAACATTAAACGTCAAAAAAAAAAAAAAAAAATTAGAGCATGCATCAAGCAAGAAAACTACGAAGCAAACAAATGATGACGCAAATTCAAAACAGCTTTCAAACCGAGAGACAAGCTGAGACTGCATTCAGGCGCATGACATGCAACTCATTTCAAATGAGCCCAACAGCATATTGTCTGGTAGCTTAAAATATACTATAAAATACAGCAGATATCTTGTTTCTCAATTCAAATCCCATTTTGACACCATGCCTACACAAACTGTGCATGTTGTTAAAAGAGCGAGTTGATGGCATTGATAGAACAGATTTAAAGTTAGGCATTTAGACAAATCAGAGCATCAGATGCACATAAAAAAAAAGTTGGACTGGGTAGAAACAACAAACAAACCCTCGCCTCCATCCATCCAAGCACAACATGATTATTAAAAAAAGAACTTTTTAATTATGTATAAGCACATTTTCATTTAAGTTACTAATCTCAGAATGTTAATGTTTCATCGTAGAATAAGAAATCTTCATGAATAAATAAGGACATACGAGGAAGAAATAATAACAGCCGATACATACAGAACACAGCTGATGTCTGTGCTCCGCTCAGTGAACGTAACAAAGTGAGGGGTGTCCACTGCTTCAGTGAGGTCACATTAAGAAGATGGGAAAAGAACGTCACCGTGAGACTTCAGTGCATTACTGGCTGGTCTTCAACTGTACTCGAATATTCAGAGAAGTTGGAGCACAGACTGTAAAGTTGACATTCAAAGAACAGTTCCTTCCGTTGATGGCAATGTCTGTCCCCATCAAAGTTTAAGTCACATCCTAAATGGTGGAAAAAAACAAAAACATAAAGAAAATAAAACTCTTATGGAGCGTAATCAGACCCCCGTGGGAGCGAGGCGGCTGATGAAGGCGATACTGCTGAGGCACATCCTTCTGAAGAAGACGGGGCAGGCAGGCTTCATGATGAAGTGCTCCAGAAGAATCCGCAGCTCTGTGAACAAGGTGCTGAGGTGGGAAACAGACGTATTTAATAATCAACTCTGACACCACAGCAAAGTCAGTCTCAAGATTTTTTATATATATGGCACATTAACAGGCTGGAATCAAAATCTGCAATCAAAAAGAGTCGTACATTTGTTAATTTCCAATTAAATCCTCGTAGTAAACATGTTGTTCCACTTCAGACATGCCACTTTTAGTCTTCTTTCTATAATATTGATAGTTTTAATTTCAGAGACATTTGTAGTTTTGTATCAATTCAGGAAAAATAATGAGGATCAAGACTGTGCCACCAAAATTTGACAGTTGAAAAATAAACAGTGCCTTCTCATGGACATACAATGTAGTTGCAGTACTGTTGTTCAATACCAAACGTCCAGAATTTCTGAACTGAAATGTTTGTGTAACATCTGGGCCAGAACACACAGATATTATAATATTAGCTCATGTGGATGCAGAGCACAGACATTTCTATGGCTCCAAACATGCAATACATTTTGGTTTGCAATCAAAGTTAAATTATAAAAATAAACAATGACAAATTATACAACAAGTGTTTGGATTTTCCACCACCTATTTCTGCAATAACAACTATCTTTTATCTTATCATTTATACCTATGCTTTACGTCAATTTCAGCATTGTTTCCAAGCTTACCGGCAGTATGGGTTTCTTCTGGATGTGTAGCGGAGAGTGAGGAACCGGTAATAAATGAAAGGCAGCAGCAAGCTCCCCTGGCCACTGTCAAAAACACATGACATGAATAAATGAAAACTGACCTTACACATGCAGTACATACGTTTTATATTTCAATTCTCTATAAAACATTGTTAATATTGATCTTAGCTGCACTGACAAGCAATAGAACATCAGTATTAGCTAATACAAATCAATGCAATGACTATCAGGTCTGTACAGGCTGCTATGAGATTTTGCACATGAACATATTCCATGTGAGAGCACTAATGAAGCTGACATGTTCTGGTAGTGCAGACACAGTTCAATAAGACTGATCTACATGGATAAACTGGATAACAGGATTTACAGAATTGCATGTTTCTGTAATTTTAGATCAAAGTCTGAATGGAAGTTCTAGAGATTTACAGTCAACAGAGCCTGACAACAGAAAAAAACATTTGTTCTGTTGCACATAATCTGTCCCTTCATGTCCCACCTGGGACTTCGGTGATGGTTGCATGAGCACATATTGAAGATATTAATTAAATGTCATTGCAGTGCAATAAATAAAATACATAAGAATGTCTCTTGACAGTAATAACAAACAAAAAAGACAACTTTTGAGACTAGTGTGAAGTTACCTGAAGAGCATGAAAACAGTGGCTGGCATCAAGAAGATCTCGTTGCAGGCAATGAACTTCAGGATGTTCTGCTGATTGGCTGTAAGTTTGTCCAGGAGGTTTCTGATGAACATCAGGCTGCTGGGGCCCATAGACTGCAACAACAAAAGTAAAAAGATGAGTCGCTGATAACAAAGCTGCAGCGTGTTAAAGTTTCAGTGAAGCAGAGAGTTTATATGAAATATTGATACAGAGAATTGAATGTGAAGGTAATCACAGTATCATCTGATAATCATCAGCTTTATTAGATTTAAAGGTTGAATTTGGGTCTCTGAACAATGCCCAGTTGATTACGTAGATAATCAAAACACCATTTGGCTGGTGGCATTTTCCACCTGGAGTTGAACAATGTTCAGCAAAAAGCTTTCTGTCATTTGTTTTTAACTAACAGCATTAGAAGTCACAGCAGGTGACTGCTGGCTTATACTCACGTCAAGAACTTTCTTTGTGTAGGTGGTTGCATGGAGCAAAGAGAAGAGGAAGACTGGGAAGATGCTCACTGGACACAAATGTTAAGGGTCAACACAAAAGACGTTAATAAAGCTTCCATAATGACATCCAGCATGCTGACTGTGATATGCTGAATCATACACTTCTATGTTACGTACATGAAAATGTGACTCACTGACTGTAAATTGAGGAGATTTTCATTACTAAGACGGCCACATACCACTTCAGATTTGAATTCTGGCTGCAGCCAAAGTGGACAGGTAGTGCCTCTTTATTATCTAAACCTTTAAATAAACTAAATCGTTGCAGGCAAGCAGCCCACATGAACTACTGTTTCTCACAGGTATACAGAACTATCCATCTCTCTTTCGTCTAGGTTTGAAGCTGAAAGGATACTTGTGATGGGGTAAGAGTTGACCAGGATGAGTGAGTACAGCAGGTAATGGCAGCTGTCCTCCTGAAGAGCCTGGGCCAGGAACGCTCTGCTCAACTGAAAGCGTGGCAGCCTTTGATGAAGGCGAAGGGCACTGGTGAGGGCGTTCGCTAACAAGGCTCTCTGATAGAAGTTTGCTGCTGCATAGGGTCTGAAACACACAAGCAGGGAAAATATTCTGACATCTGTTCAGGCGAGGAGAAAGGATAAGTGGGTGAAAGCAGCGTGTTGCTGTCGGTCAAACTTGATAAAACAGTGTCACTGAGTGAACTCACCCCAGAATTGGTAGAATGAACATTACGGAGCAGTAGACGGTGAAGAGTCGTGAAAGCCACATTGCGGTTTCGAGCTTGTTGCTCATTAAAAATTGCTGTAGAAGAAAGAAAAAAACTCACATCCATTAGTCATTACAATTGAACCTGCTTGATCAGTTATGGGGGAAGGATGTGCAGTGTTCACTGTGTTCACTAGGGTTTCAGGCAAAGAGCTGGTAGGATCCTCTGTTTTAGCTCTTGACATGACAGGTTGGGTTTTCTGTTATCTCACGTCCACTGAAAACATGAAAAGCTTAGACCTCCAGTCATGTTCTCTCAACACTCAGCATGAATCAGCCAAACTAAAAAACAACTTAATTCAATCTGGTAGTTAATTTTATCAGGATCTTAGCCACAGTCACGAGAAACAGAAGTAATCTGGCCCCTCAGCAGACCTCACTCCGTGAAGGCCATCTTTATATTTCAGTCAGTTTGCCCATAAACTGCCTAGTCTGAAGAGAGTTTAAAGGATGATAAAAGCCCAACATCAGAAAACTGTAAAGAAAGATACACATCACAAGTCCAAGGTGATATCTTAAAATGTCTTTTCTGAATCATCAGACCAACAGTCCGAAACCCCCAAATATTCAGATTACAATTATAAAAGACAACCCCCCCATACAAAATAACATATTTGGAGAAGCCAGCACCCTCTCATTTATCCCTTTCATGCTCAAAACAATGAAATAATATCGTGACCATCAAAAACATACCCCATAGATGACAACTAAACATGCAACATTTTGTCTTTGAGATTAGATGTACCTCTGTTTATATGAATGATGGACACAATCACAAAAAACACCAACACAATAAGCATTCCAGTACTGTTGCTCGAAATAAACAGTACCTTTGAGAAACTTGAAATGTTTAGTTAATGATGAAACCATTTAAAATAAACTCTGAACATTAAGGTTTCCATGAAGTTCTGTTCAAAAAGGCCACACCAGCTTTGAGAATCGCTCGGCGCCACAGAGGACATTACACAAATGTTTGAGTAGGCCAAGCAGCACTCCTAGTGACGACGTCTTTGTATGTAGAATGAGTAGAAAGCTCCTTACAAAGTGAGAGAGAGATGGAGGATGTGACAGTAAACTTACCACAGGTCCTAGCTGGGGGGGACTCTGTTGGTTTGTGTCAGCCATCTTTGGAAGTGTGTGTGTCGCTCTGTTGAGAATAGAAAAGTCATCATGAAGCAAAACTGGTTTGTTAAAGTGCAAGCCTCTTCTTGAGCTGCAATTATCTGCTGTTTTCATTATCCATTAATTAGACAATCATCTATTTGTCGGTAAATATTCACAACAATTGCCCAACAGCTAGTGTTAAGGTTTAAAATGACAAAGATATTCAGTTGGCATGTAATAAAGAAAAATGAGAACTCCTCACATTTCACAAGATGTAATCTGGAATCATCTTCATTCATTCATTCATTCATTCATTCATTCATTCAACAAACAGACTCATCGACTGGCTTATTATCTACACAGAAACCTTCCAGTCTTCTCACAGTCACAGGTGAACTGTTTACAGGAGTCTCACCTGGCAGTCCTTAATCACTGTTCTGTACTTATAGTAGTAACGTATTAACTGACGCTGGAGCTTGATATAAATATTGTAGCTTAACAAAGCAGGAACACACTGTAGGTTTTACAAGTCAAGACGTTAATCTCAAAGAAACAAAGCTTCAACACAGGAACAACTGAATAATCGTCTCACGTCTGACTTTTATAATTTCCTCAAACCGAAGCTATAACGTCATTAGCAACATTAGCTCACCTAGCCTTAGACTTAGCATTCGCTAGCTCTGCTTTGTAATGACCATATCTTTAACGGAGGAAAGATACAAAGAGAACAACTGATGTGTTACTAATTATCAAACTGAATCACTCAAACCGACGTGTGTTAGACTCAGGTAAGACTTCTGTCAGTGGTTTATTAACTTAGTGCTAACATTATGGCAGTGCTAGCTACCGTTAGCAGCAGGTGGATCTAGAATGTTCTCTGTTACCATCGTAACTAGCATGTGAGCTAACGTTAGCTACCCTTGTCAGCCGCTAGCTCGTGAATTTATGTTACCCTGGTTACGCTGGCTGACGCTCGGACTGGTTACACAGCTCGAGCACACTAAATACTTCTGGTTCATCAAACAGAAATACTGTGGTAATAATAAAGCACGTAGCTCACCAGTATTACAGCGTCGATCTGTCAGGATGCGCGCTAGGTTAGAAGTGACAGGCTGCTGGTCTCCACACTGAAGTAAATGATCAGCTGACCTTCTGAGGCAACAAGGGGCAATCCTCTCGCGAGATTTCACAGTTCCGGGTCATGGCAACACCTCCCTCTAGTGACAGAAACAGGAAATGCAATTTCTGTTCGTGTATTTATTTATTTGGTTTCTTAATATTTATTCTTATTTTCTTCTTCATATATTAATTATATTCTATGTTTATAAATGTCAATGTGATTAAGACAAATGTGATTGATAAAAAATGTAAATAACGAATTCACATATTTGATAAGGATAGTATCAGTAATTAATTTATATTTTCGTATGACAAACCACTCGAACCCATCACCGCCTTGAATCTTTGCATTATAATGAACGTTTGTAATTTTTAACAATTTTTTTTGTATCTTTTGTCTATTTTGTCATTCCTGTACAGCTCCTCTGTCTTTATTTATCAGTCATTCCACTTATGTCTCTGTTTGTTTGTATTGTTTATATTGTATATATAATACTGTTTGTTCACTATTTGTTTATTGTTTATGTCTTTAATGCATGCACTTATCCACCACGACAAATGCCTTGTAGGTGTTAAATCCTTCTTGGTAATAATTCTGTTTCTGATTCTGATTCTGAGAAGTGAACCAATATTACATTAAGACCAGTTTGGCCAAATTAATTAGATGGCTCCGTACATTTGATACCATGATGTCACATCAAACCATGTAACCAACAGTTTATATTACAGTTTGAATGTCTTCTCCAAAAGAGAATGATGACGTATAGAGAATGATGACGTATAGATGACTCTGGGTGTGACCCTGCTGGGTCATTTATAGCATCAAGGGATAACTGCAGTGCGCCGGCGCGAAGGTCAACGCCCCCTTTTCGGATCAGGAGCCAGAATCGGACTTTTTGTACATTAAACCAGCGATCGAGTCTGAATCACCGCCCGGAGAGCAGCAGCGATGCTGGCATCAGACTGTCTCCATGTGACCTCCTGCTGTGTCGGGCTCACTGCCACAGGCTGCCGCTGGGGGGCGCTCGCCACCAGCCTATCAGCCCTGCAGGTCGGCCCGCAGCCTGCTGGGTAATTATTTTATCTTAAAGTGCACCTTATTTGGTCCAACATGTTTTAAAATGGTACATGTGGCTGGTGCTGCGGCGCATCTCTCCGCAGATTATTGGCAGGGTGTCGCGGGATGATGTGTTTGCTGGGGATGCCAGTTGAAAATATAGGCAGTGTAAGCACTGTAGAATCTAATTATTCCTTTGCAAAACCTAATTAGGCATTAAAAAAGGTTAACGCCAGCGCCTGAAACGTTTTTGTTTAATAATCCCATTACTGACGGCTCATCATGTATAAAATGGTGCAGCAGGACACTAAGTTCCACTTGTTAAACGGGATCTCTCAGAAATAGTCGCAGGTTTTTGACACTATGAGCGGTCGCTGGTTAAACCGGAGCCCGAGCAGCGGCGGCGGCGGCGGGGTGAGCGGAGCTGCAGCGGCCTGGCTGCTCCTGTTTCTCTGCCTGACTCCCGGTGTGCGGTAGAAACATGCTGTCGCTATCTTCTGGTTGTTCTTTCAAACGTGGCTTTAACTTGTGGAGCTGAAGTGAAGCTGCGGCGGACAGACAGCAGACCGTCAGCTCCTCCGGACGTTAGCAGCCGCCTAGAGAGTCAAGGTGAGGATGATAATGAGACACTGCAGGTGTGATCTGATGACGAGGAACACACTGAAATACACCTGCAGCCAGCAGACCGTCACAGAGCCTCCAGAGTTTATTAGTATCATATATTATTATTATTATTATTATTATTATTATTATTATTATTATTATTATTATTATTATTATTATCGTCGTTGTTTTGTTGCTGTTGTGTTTATTATTATTATTATTATTATTATTATTATTATTATTATTATTATTATTATTATTATTATTATTATTCGATTGTTATCCGACAGTGATGCCATTAAGTATTGATGATAGAGAGTTAGAGAACACCAGCTGACTGATTTCAGTCCTCTGGAAATGAGCCGTTTACACGGAAATATAAAAGACTTCACTACTAATATTTAGATGAATATTAATTATAAAATAATTTGTTAATGTTGATGTTTTATCGAACGATCGTGTTTTACACACTGACTCTCAGAACTTAGACGGTTTCTTCTGGTAAAGACTAAAGACGAGCTGCTGCACCACAGCACAGCTGCCAGCTGACAACAGAGACGCGTTCAACACGGACAGACTAACAGTCAGGATTATTCTAATGATGCATCAGACAATCAAAAATTATATGAGCTTATTGTCGTATTCATTTGAAATATTTATGACTGCTACAACCATCAAAATATGTCTACTGCTGTTATAATTCATCCCTATAGCAACAACAACAAAAATTATAATACTACTACTAATAAAATAATAATAAGATAATGATAATAACGATAACAACAACAACAACATTAAAAAATATAATACTACTACTAATAAAATAATAATAATAATAATAATAATAATAATAATAATAATAATATAATAATAATAATAATAATAATAATAATAATAATAATAATAATTACAACACTAATGTCTGATGTAAAGCAACCTTTGTTTTCTCTGAGTAAAGATTTTCTCAGAGGAGAACAGCTCAGCCAAAACAAACAGGGTGTGGTGAGGGAGGAAAATCAGGACAAGAGAGGAGAAGAGGAGAAGGAGGACACGGTGTGATGGAGAAGAGAAGAGGAGAAGAGGAGAAGGAGGACACGGTGTGATGGAGAAGAGAAGAGGAGAAGAGGAGAAGAGGAGAAGGAGGACACGGTGTGATGGAGAAGAGAAGAGGAGAAGAGGAGAAGAGGAGAAGGAGGACACGGTGTGATGGAGAAGAGAAGAGGAGAAGAGGAGAAGGAGGACACGGTGTGATGGAGAAGAGAAGAGGAGAAGAGGAGAAGGAGGACACGGTGTGATGGAGAAGAGAAGAGGAGAAGAGGAGAAGGAGGACACGGTGTGATGGAGAAGAGAAGAGGAGAAGAGGAGAAGAGGAGAAGGAGGACACGGTGTGATGGAGAAGAGAAGAGGAGAAGAGGAGAAGGAGGACACGGTGTGATGGAGAAGAGAAGAGGAGAAGAGGAGAAGGAGGACACGGTGTGATGGAGAAGAGAAGAGGAGAAGAGGAGAAGGAGGACACGGTGGATTAAACTGGTTAAAGGATCAAATGAAAGCGAGACATCATGAGAGTCTTTGCGTCTTTGTTTCTTGGTAAAAAAGGCGTTTCACGGTTCTGTCATGACGAGCTGTGCTGGGATCAGTTCCAGTGATTCAGAGTCAAACTGAGATCCACACTTCAGTTTTTATTAAAATAAAGGAGATCATTAATAGATGTCATTGTTTTCTGACAACAAATAAACGCACATTTTAATTTTCTCTGGATGCTTTAAAACCAGCTAAAGAGAACACCAGCAGTGACGTCACGTCAGCATAAACACAGAAAGAAGAGAAATGAAACATTAAAACAAATGATAAATATATGTTCAGCAGACTTAATATGACATATATTGTGTATTATTATATCCCTTCTGCGTGTCTCTGTGCTGCAGCTGCTGCAGGAGGACAGTTTCTACTGCAGGTCTGATGGTCTCATGAAAACAACTCTTAAAATATGAATATGATGAAATGAAACAAACAGCACGAGGCTTCTAATGCTCCCTCGACTCATCCACCTTTAATAGGAACGGCTCTGGTTTATTCACCTGTTTAAATAACCTGCAGCATCGACCTTACACTCGTCTGAACGGATCCTTTTTTTTCACTGTTTTTTTTAACTGAACAGATTTTCTGTAACAGTTAAATCTTTTTACAATAAATATTCAATGACATGAGAATTAACACAAACACGGTGTATTATTTACTTATTTTAAAAGCGTTGTAAAGACAGTGCACCTCTTGTTTATTTCAAAGGGAAGCACATGTATTTTATTGTAATACCGTGAGATGAAGATGTTATAGCGAGCGGACTGGCCCGTGCGCTGGTGCTGCAGAATGTGCTCCGTAAGGAAACAGCAGCATGTTGTTCCTGTCTGCAGGCCTGGAGGGTCTGAAGCCGCAGCAGCGTTGAGACAAACACTATTGACATAGAAAAAGGATCCACCAGAAAGCTGACTTTCCCTTTTCTGGAGTAAAGCCGTGTTTGTTTCTGGCTGAATGGGGCCATAATGGCTCTGATGGCATCAGGATTGTCACCACAAATGGTCTGGGCGGCTGTTTGACGGAGCCCATTATGTCACTGGTCACGTCCCTCCACTCACTGCTCGCTGGGGCTTGAATAGGAGAGAATTAATCAAATGGTTTGAGAGCGATCAGCCAACTTAATGCACTTTGTGTGAAGGTCTACAGCGACCGAGCCCCGCCAGGATCTCCGTCTGTACCTGCAGCCGCACCGCGCACACCGGCGCTGCTGCAGGCCGTTACCGTGCGCTCACACTGAGCTGATCACCAGCTTCGATCAGCGTTTACAGGAATATCTCAGAAATGATCAGTGACGCTTCCTGCTGGGACGTCTGGTGTCTCAGAGTTAGTGTACAGAGAATGACTGTGTTCACTCATGGTTCCTCTCTTCTGGATCACAAGAGAATCTTACTCTGGATTCTTCTCCACATATGTCATTTAATCTGACCATCGCGCCCTCTGTGATGTTGCATCCAGCGCCAGATTAAATGAGCAGATTATACCGGGCGGATTGGATTTTTCAGGCCCCTCGACGGCCACATGATTTTTATTATACTTTATAATGTATTTATTTACATTTCAGTATCATGTGTAGTTAGTTATGGTTAGTTATATATCGGCTTATATCAGCCCTATATATTTATTTTTTTCTATGTGTCCACGAGCTGACATGTTTCCTGCAGATTGATGCTAACCTTGTGTACGTTTAAAAAATAATAATTACATCTTTTCTGTGTAGATATTTTTTGTTGTTGTTGATTTTTGAAAATATCTAAAAATGAATATTAAATAAATATTTGATAGCTTCGTTGGCCGACAGCGCAGAACGTGGTAGTTTCACAATAATGACTCTAAAATCGTGAAACACTCACGTTTTATTCTACCTGCTGGTTTCTGTCGTCACGCTCATGATGTTATATAAATATTGTAAGATTTATAATAATAATATAGTTTATAAGTGCAGTAGACCTCCTGGACCCTCCCAGTGATGACACATCTCTTCTTCGTTGGTATTCCAACAGGCGAGCATGTTAGAATGTTCTTTAATGACGTCCTCAACATTTCATCATCATGTCTGTCGTCAGTTTAAAGTTCCTGAATGTTTGTGTTTCTACTGACAGATCATCCAGAAGGCAGCAGGCTCAGATTCCTGCACAGCAACCAGCATAGCAACAGCAGGAAATGTTGCACGTGAACAATGTCTGCGGAAACCCGATGAAGCTTCGTGATAACCAGCAAACTAAAGACAGACACCGTGACGATCAGAATAAAGTGTGTCACAGTTTCAGACATGATTGTGACTGCAGGAGGGCCGTCATGAGACCAACATCCAGCCCGGATCATTTCTCTGGTAGGACTTCAAGGAAACAACAGGATGGACCGGTTCTGTCTGACGAGAAGCGTCTGACTTGTAAACTAATTAGTACAATACAATTAAAAATATTAAAGATATGGTGTTTTAAGCATCCGGTGAATTAATTGAATTTATTCCAGGAATGGATGAATTTCTAAGACAGGGTGAAAGTTCTCTAACCTGTAAGATTTCATTAGATGTAATGAATGTTTGTATTGTGTGTCTGAGGGTTTGTTTCTCTGAGTGCTGCTGTGTGACTCCTATAACTGGATGTCATTCATAATTAGATACTTGCTTAGAAATTCAGCCCTGAGGAGTTCAGCCGGACAACAAACAGCATCGTGGTGGAATAAATGTATGTTTGAGAATCAGAGCGTCTGTGTTCAGCCGAGGAGAAAAGGTCCAACTGGTCTGAAGTCGAGCCTGTAAAGTTATTGCTTCATCAAACACAATCAAAATGTGAATTAATCAAAGCACTCTGCGTCAGAGCGCGTATGCATGAGCATTGTTTGGCTGTAATGGATGGCTTTAAAATTTGACGTTATTATTTCCCGTCATTTCTGGAAACAAATTGAACATTTATTGCATATATATTAAAAATTATACAGTCGTCGGGAGAGGCTGATGTCTCTTTTATTGAGGCGCACCGAGAGGTGAGGTCTCACCGGATCAATTTCCCTGTCTTGTTACTCCCGCAAGAGGATGTTTGGAAAATGCCTGCACCGCTAAATTGATTCAGAAACGAATTCATAACTTGGGGGGTTTAAGCAATTTTCCGGCGCCCAGTTTTTATCCCCATCTTTCCCTTTGTTTCATGTTTTGATTGCTTTAAGCAGCCAAACAAAGTTTAAACCTTTCTGCTTCTCGTCGGAACCGGTTTGTTCTCAGCTCTGCGGTCATTAGTCCACGTTGGCCTCTTTTTCATTCTTGGGGGGGACAAATGCATTTAATACACTGGGTTTTGGGTGGATTCACAAACATAGCCATTAAGCAGTCACAATGCTTTTATTGTGCACTTGATCTCAAAATAGAGGCTGGTCTGACTGCAGGATCCAGACGAACCTATGGAAAAGGCCTTGTCTTTGTGTGCCAGCACGGAGATGAATGGCCCGTGTCAAGCAGATGATTAGTTTGCACTATTAAATTGTCAAAAAGGAAGGATTTTTCCCTAATAGTGCCTTTTCGCGAAGAATTATGGAATTCAGAGTTGTTTGCGGCTCCCGGGGAACTTGCAGGGCTTTGCAGGGGCGAGGGCGAAGGTCAGGCAGAGTTCTCAGCGCCGCAGCGTCCAGTGTGGCGCGGCAGTCAGAGGGGATGTGGAGACAAATGTAGGCTTATGTCCAACAAGATGGGAAGATTAATCTCTGCATTGTGCCATATGAAGGATGTCCGCGCAGTGACACTGTGATTCAACACGCTGAGGTGGGTCCTCCCCTCAGAGCCTTCATGCGTAAAAACCGTGCGTAAATGCACAAACACGCCAAGAGCGCCCGTTTAACATCACCTACAGGAGAGAATCAGAGCTTTATGAGCAGGCTATCAAATAATCTCCAGATGGAACATTTTTATCTCATATTTTGCATGAAAGAGAAAAAATGATAACATGTTACTTCTGAGTCAAACTAACGCGTTTAATACGATCATGCAGCATTTCCCAAAATGTTTGAGACACTTGATCCTCCTCATTAATGAATGTTGCTGTCGTATGTGTGTAACAAGGTCCAACATGTTGAATGTGGGTGGCTATTGAGCCATCTTGTGATAGACTGACTCTGGTAATAAGACTCATTTGAACAGAAAATCCCACAGTTTTATTTTAGAGCTCGCCTGTGTTTTCCTGCAGAAGTGGCTCGCTGGCGTGCTGCTACGTTTCCTCCACTTCTCTGTACATGTGGAAACCTGTAAAAACTATTTTCGGTGACACAAATCAAACTTAAATAGGACATAAGACCAGTTTGAGTCAAAAAAAAAACCAAAACAAACAAAAAAAAAAAACCGTTGCGCGCTTTGGTGCAGAAATTTCAAATGGATAAATGTGTCCAAACCGATATCTGCTCCCACACATGCGCTGTCTCTGTTCATGTCACGGCCGCTCCATCCTTCCTTTCTGCGCCACCTCTATTCTAGTGCCAACGTTTTGTGTTAAATGTTAACAATTTGGCCCGATCCATTTAATCGCCAACAACAAATCTGTGTTGACTCTAACACTCGCCTCCTTTGTTCCCATTATGCGGCTGCCCTCACTTGAAGATTTATGTATTTTTGATATTAAATTCCTTCTGTCATCAAGACTGCTCTCTTGTTGACTTTTCTTGACCCGTCGACCTCGTTCCCCAAACTTTCCCATATTTAACGCGGGCCGCGGCCTCTCCCTCCCTCAGCTTCTCCTCCTCCTCCTCCTCCTCCTCCTCCTCCGCTGAATGCTGTGTGGCTCCTTTTGTTGGCATGTGCTGTTTGCACTGTTCTTGAACTTCAGTGCGCTGCTCTGTCCCCGTCCTGTACTCTGAACCCTGTGGAACATTATCCCATTTAAATAACGACTTATTGTTCACAAATCAGTGGCTTCAGTTCATCAGATTTTATTTCCATTATCTCCAGTCTTTGCTGGCCGGTGACTGTCAGACATCATATTTTGGTCAGTGTGACGTTTCATTAGCTGCTGCTTGATGCTCTGTGAGCCGTGACTCTCACATCAACACTATACAATCTGCTCTCATTCAGCGCTGACGCACAATGACGGATGCCCACATCTTTGGCATATATGACGTCCATGTCGCCCATAAAAGCCTCCCTCTGCTGCCCAGCTTGCTAATTAGTTAAACAAACTCTCATACTAATGATCCCACTGGCCTGGTGAGCTCTGGGGGTTTTGTTCGCAGACTCGGCCCAGGCTTTTCCTGCTGGAAACTTGGCCCCGCTGACCCGAGCTATCACGGCACTGTGGAGACGACTGGACCGCCCTGTCCGGAGTCCAACCCCCCCGGGGCCAAAGGGCAGCGTCCAAGGCCCGGGAATGCCACCACCAGCTGCTAGCGGTGACACCACGTACAAAGGGGGCTGGGAGAGCCATCCCTCTGTGGGCTGTCAGAGCTGTGACAGTGCTGGCTTGACATTTATTTACTCTCTCACAGGACCAGAACCCGCCGGTTTGGTTCGGGGAGGAAGACACAGAGTTCGGTTTGCTTCATGCTGCTGTTGCTGCGTCTCTCTGTCAGGCAAAGTGTCACGGTGTGTAAACTGGAATGAGTTTATAGATCCGCTGTTGAACAGTATCAGTACAAACAGACTGAATGTTGGCGGGTTCTGATCAGATTTATACGTTTCTAATAATCCACCATCCTGCCAGCTGAAAGCGTCAGAAAGTTAACAAGATAACCGAGAGAAAATATCCTGGTCAAAAGGTTTCAGACGAGCAGAAAGTTCTTCTGGTTCTGTTCTGACACGGAAGGTGTTCTGGAATTATTACCACAGATCTGATGACGTAATCAGTTATTAATTATAACCAAAGATTATTCTGCATTTAAACCGATTTCAAGATACGATTTTTACAACCTGGCAACCCAGATGTGTTGTCATTAATGTCACAGCCGCTCCATCAGTCAGTGAGTCACCTGTTAAACCAGAACCAGAACCAGAATTCCTTCATTGTCCCACTAACACGCGTCAGACGTGTTTAACAACTGTGAGAAATAAACAGAATCATTAAAAGGTCAGAATGTTATAAACTCTTAATCATTTGACTTATTTTGGCACCAAATTTATACAATTGACGCGATCATAGTTTCATGTTTCCTGTAAAATGGAAATCCATTGATTCATTCTCAAGTTTCTCATTTTCCAACAATCTATCAAATATGATCGGAAATATGAAAACTAATCAATCGATATAGTTTGATCAGGAGGTCTGCAGCTGCGCGTGTTGATCACTGGTGACTTTCTTCTTGTTTGAGCTTTTTAACGGCTCTGTGAAACCTCAGTGATCAATGATTTATTAATGTAAATAAATCCATGAGTTACAACATATCGATCCGTTATCGAGGCGCTATGAGAGCGTCACATCTCTGTGTTTATTAATTCACATTAAACTGATTAAATAAAAGTCGAATGAACCGAAACGTTTCAGATTTTATTCCAGTTTAACATTAAAATACATTTTCAGGAATAATGTGATTTTGTTGGTCCACTAAGAAATAAAGTTGGATTCAGATAAATTAGAATCTCTTGTCGATGTTACAGACAATGAGCCGCTCGCAGGTTTCACTCCGTGGATTTATTCCAGACTCTCCGTGTTCGTGTTCCTCTGAACTCTAGCGTCTCTCCGCGCTGCGCCGCTCTCGGTGATATTCGGACAATGTTTGGCCGTTTACCCGGCCTGTGTCTGCGCGCTCCAAGGAGGTCTCGACAGAAATTGATACTAATTGCGGGGACTGTACACTGCTGGCTGGTGGAGCGCCTGCAGGCAGTTGGAGGACCTGCTTGTCACCGCCTAATTGACAAGGGCTTGTCTGTCCTGGGAGCAGCTGGTCCTAAACACTGGCGCACAATCGCAATCTTGACACGGCCTCCACTCGCCTGAAGGAGTTTAGAGGGGAAACGCCGTTAAAGGGAGATTTATTGAATCTCCCTTTGGGTGACGCTGTATTAAGTACGCAATATAGGCTCATTTCCGCGGGTGCACAAGGAGCCACGCTCCTGGTATTAATAACACAAGGTGCCAATTAGGCCGGACAGGTGACATTTCTTGTGACATTATGAATCACTGCAAACAAGACAAGCGCGGGTAAATAAAAGCTCAGAGGAATAAGGAATAGTTATTTTGCTTTACGCAGCGACGTGACGCACAATGAGGCGATATGCGCCGCTCGGGTGAATGTAGGGGAAGTGTTGCAGCAGCCATTCAGCCGGCTCAGAGACATCAACCCTCACAGTAAAATAATCAATTCATTATTCCGGCCTGTTTCTATTAGCCCGTGTCTTTATAGCTGAATGCATCGAGAGGAAAAAAGCCAAGCAAGTATTGTTTCCGTCTGCTAGTGGAAAAGGTTTCCTCCACTTTCCCACTGCCTGTAAAGAAACGCTGCTTTTCTGCCTCTTTTGAACTGAGAGTCGTGATTTTTTCCCCTGGTGTTCTCCGGACGCGCTCCTTTCTTCCTGGGGAACAATGACAACACTGGAGCACCCCGCCGGTGCGCCACAGTTGGGGATCCCCCGGATTGTTTTGGACATCTTTGGATTTCATCAATCAAAATGACTGCAGTTTTCCATAAAAATGCTGAATTTGGTCCTGGAACCGAGCGGGCAAGGTAGAAAATACGAAGCTGTCCTTCTCGATGATAAATGGCCATCCTTTGATTGAGCAAATAGAGAAATACGTGCCCACAGTGGACTGAGAAACAGGCGCAGATTGTTCAGGGAATCGTGACTCACCGTGTCGCGTCACATCAGGCCAGAAATGAAGCGAGCAAAACTAAAGCAGCCGAATTTCCCCAAACAGCAGAAATCTGAGGCACATAAACCTGAAGTGTTCTCGACGTGTCTGCAATGATGTTAAAACTCATATGGAAATTTAACGGCACGACTTCTTTGTACTAAAACAATAATTCGTGTTTTATCCGCATTTTACAAATAAATGTGAAAAGCAGCAGCAGGATGAAGGTTTCCTCCTGTGACAGCCCTGACGCAGAGACGGGAGCCTCATCTGACCCGGTACCGTCTCTCTCACCAGGTCACTGGATGGACCAGGCCGGATAAAGAGTCTAAAACACCCTGAGTGTCCTGCAGGAAGCTGCTCCAGTCCCCCTGTTAACACGGACACTTCACATCATCGACTTCAGCCTGATTATCACACAGCAGCTCTCCTTGGGACGAACATTTCAAAGCAAAACTTTTCATTTTCTGGAAAAGCAATTATGAATTAACGATCATGCACAGCCTCTCCAGTGTCCTGCTCTCTAAACGGCCTTAATGCTGAATGCTAATTATCCAGTATTGACATTTTGTCCCGCCTCAGGTCAGCGGGTCAACAGTTGGAGATTAATGGCACCAAGCAGGTTACAGGACAAAGACACCATGTATTT